>NC_141606.1:2675000-2975000 GCF_047967505.1 Dipteris shenzhenensis
TATGGCCATTGGGCTAGAGCAGCTGCTGCTGGGAGCTGTTGGTTCAAGGAGCTACCGGGTAATGTTGCTGGAAGCTACTTGTTGCAGTTTGCTTGTTGATGGCCTTCAAAGTGCTGGCTTTGTTTGCTTTGTTTGAGGAGCTTTGTGTTTGCACCTCGATTGGAGCTGTCGGTCTTTGAATAGGCGCCTGAATTGTAGCTCAACTTTGAGCAAGTAGAGTACCAAAAAATGCAATGCCTCGCACTAAGCTTGGGAAGTAGAACACACAACAATTGAAAAGGAATGGACCTCAACCAACCTTAGAAACCAGAGATATCCTTCTCCCTCACACCTAAAATGAGCATAACTAAAGCTCCATGAAGCGGAATCGAGAGCTTTTTTTAATTCGAATTGGATAGGGAGATGAACTCTACAAGAAGAGCTGAAAAAATGATGAAGACACATTCTCTCGAACGGAAAACACTGAATGGACGGAAATTTTCTCTAAGAAGAATGAAAGTTTTCTATCACTCATTGGAAGTGAAAGAACTCTCAATCTCTCAATCTATCACACTCTCTCATACTCTCATGGATGGATTGCAGTGCCTTAGCAGAAGGTAAGGGAGCTTTGATACCATGACAAAATATGAAGAGCGGAGAGGAGAAGAGTGGAGATGAGGAGAGAGGGCACAGCTAGAGAGCACACCACAAATGACTAACTGTACACTAGATTTAGTTGAAAAAATAGAATATATACAAACCCATTTAGGTTTAGGGTTAGGGAATCTAACCCTTTCCTTTATAGCACTCTATAAGGTTATTGCTATGCACATATGATCACATGATGGTGCTATGCACATGTCATCACATGATGTTGAGCATACACTCTCAACAAGACTTTTGGATTTTCCTAAAACAATTGACATGGAAAAATATTGTGCAATACTATGAGTTGAAAAATCCCATGTAAAAAGAAAACATAGGTTTTATTGACCTCTCAACAAGATCCAAATCAGTTGCCACAGGGAAATAGATTGCCAAACAAAAACAGATTTGGAACTATCAAACTGTCTATGCCTCAGAGAACCACTATAGAAACACACTGTGCCACATCTGTTCTATAAGGAAGTCTCAAAATACAAGCACAAAGATTACATCTCCAACTCTTTGGAGTCAGCTCCACATGTAATAAAGGCAATGGACTTCAAGCACAAGACTTGCAACAAGTGAATATCCATTCTAGAAGATTCAAAGAAAACCATTGGATTGCACAAATAGCTATGCCTAAAACCAAGAATGATAATCAAATCTATTCAAGTGACTTGGACATGAGCTATGGCTTGGTCAACAGTGCGAATGGCATATTGATGTTTCCTTGGATGTCTCTCTCTCTCTCTCTCTCTCTCTCTCTCTCTCTCTCTCTAATACCAACACACAAACAAATGCATATGTAAATACTTAACAAGATTTGAGATGGCAAGGTTTTTGGAGATTGGAATTGATGCCAATCTCCATGTGGGTTTATGGAGAATGGCACCAGTGCCATTCTTCGCACTAGTTCCATTCTCCATGTGGGCTTGTGGAGAATGGCGTTGATGTCAATCTCCATGTGAATCTAGCAAATGTCAAATATCCCTTTTCAAAATGGCTTTGGTGACAATCAAAATATGGCATTATGGAGAATGGGATTGGAGCCAATCTCCACATTTAGAATTTAGAGAAAGTTTTATTAAATCACCAAAATTTTTAGGGAAATAATTCATGATTTCACAAAAATTTTGTATGGAACCATTCATGGATTCTGGAGATTACCATCAATACCATTCTCCAAAAACCCACCATGCCCCAGGGGATTTCTAGTAGTGCAATTTCTCCATAGGAAACCTAGAATTACATGGAGAATGGCACCGGTGCCATTCTCCACAATCCCACATGCCATTCTCTATAGGAAAGCCAGACTCATGGAGAATTGCACCAGTGCCATTCTCCACAATCCCACATGGAGAATGGCAATGATGCCATTCTCCCCCACTGCAAGGACATCTTTGTTGGTCTTATGAAATTCTGCACAATCCCACATGGAGAGCCATTCTTCATAGGAAAGCGAGACTCACATGGAGAATGGCACCAATGCCATTCTACACAATCCCACATGGAGAATGGCACTGGTTCCATTCTCCCCCGCTATAAGGAATGTCATATTTGTTAGTCATATGAAATTCTTCGGTTGTAGTTTGTTCATAATTAATTTCCTATAATCGTTAATGAGCGGGGATAGATACTATCAGATGCAGGGACAAGGTCATGATGATGGTGAAAATAATTCATGCTTTAGAAAAATGTTTTATCAAATTACCAAAATTTTTAGGGAAATAATTCATGCTTTCATGAAAATTTTGTATAGACTCATTCATGGATGCTGGAGATTAGCACCAGTGCCATTCTCCAAAAACCCACTAGGGAATAGGCATCAGTGCCATTTCTCTATGTGAATTTGGGGAGAATGGCACTAGTGCCATTCTCCATAAACCCACATGGAGATCAGCACTATAGGAAAGCTAGACTCACATGAAGAATGGCACCGATGCCATTCTCCACAATCCCACATGGGGAATGACAATGGTGCCATTCTCCCCTGCTATAAGGACATCTTTGTTGGTCTTATGAAATTTTGCACAATTCCACGTGGAGAATGGCACTGGTGCCATTCTCTATAAGAAAGCTAGACTCACATGGAGAATGGAACCAATGCCATTCTCCACAATCCCACATGGAGAATGGCATTGTTGTCATTCTTCTCCACTACAAGAACATCTTTGTTGGTCTTATGAAATTCTTTGGTTGTAGTTTGTTCATAATCGAATTTCCATAATTGTAATGATAGCGGATGGCTATCAGAAGCAGGGACAAGGTGGTGGGGAATGAAGTGGTTGGAATTAGTGCAGTGTGTGCAATAGATCTAGAGGCCAACTATAGTGGTGTGAAAATTGGTGTAGAAAATGTATCAGTGATAGTGGAGAAGTCTATTAATAGTGACATGCTCTTGTCATTTCCCACTATGGATGTAGTGCTTAATGGTGAGGCACTTTGGAGCATTGTCAAGTGGCCTAAGCTCTCTCTAAAACATGTTGGTGATTCTTTAGATGATCCAGTAACTCAAGAAGCCACAATAAGTGAGCTTGAGCAACCTTATGTTGAGGCAATGCCAATTTCTTCATTTGAAATTGTCAATTGCATCTGTGAAACTTGGAAAGAGAAAAAGGTTGTCTGGTGGGATGAGAGCAAAATAAAGACCGTGGGGGAAGGTGTGATCTTGTATGTTTTCTTGGGTGACTCTATAAACTTTGACCTATTGGGTAATGATTGCATTGGTGTAGGTATTGACAAGAAAGAACAAATTATAGGAAGTGACTTAGGGCCTTCTTTGCAAGATCCTGGCTCTCTCAACCTAGTTAAGTGGCCCATCAAACAGATTACCTTACTTGAAGGAAACCCATTGCAAAAATATGTGCCCATGGACCACATTGCTAGCATGGATGAGGTGGTCAATGATCAAATTTTGAAAAGTGATTATCCAACTTTAAAGAAAAGAAGGTACACTTTCATTAACATGATGCCTAAACAATGAGATCCTCCAACGCCAATGTAGCAGCGGGTTTCTTCCATCAATTATTATGGGAGCAGTTGTTGCCAACATGCTGGGCGAGACCTCTTAATGACTATAAGAACTTTTGGGACAGCTCCTTGGAGTCTCATACAAACTTTATATATGATGTGTTAACGGCTTGGCATTGTGACTACATCGGGAGGATACACTCCAACTTTAGGGTAAACGGTTGGGATGTGTGTTGCAAAGCATGGTACAAGGTGCATGGAATTCCAAGGACATCATTTTATTGATATCGAGATCAATTCAAGAGTGGTGTGCAATGATATGTGCATGGAATTCAGGGATTAGGAGGAGGAGTAGGGAGCACATAGGTATGGGAAGGGATCTCATTTAACACTTTATGGATTTTAGCATAGAGCATATGCCTCACAAGAGTAGAACCATGTAGGATGGTTTTAGAGATACACAGCAAGTGATACTTGAAATGTATAAGAAGATAGACATCCTACATGAGGTCAACACTTCGCTTAATCAAGGTGGTTATCAGAGCCTATCCACATCCACATTTGGCAGGATTTGGAAATCAAACTTAAAAAATGTAGCCCTTGCTAAGACGAGTGAATTCTCTAAATGTAGCTTGTGCAATCAGATCAAGGCTCAATTCATAGCCACAAAAAGTCAAGATGATCACAATTCACGGATGGGGGAGAGAAAGATACATATGATACAACAACAAAGTTGTAGGAACTTATACTATGCATGGCATAGGCTTTAGGTTTTAAGAAAGAAAGAAGAAACAAAAAGATAAGGGAAATGGAGAGGGAATAAGAAAGAATGACTGAGAAAAAGAAAAGAAGGAAAGAATAAGTAGAATAAGAGGGGACCAAGAAAGAACGAATGTGGAAATATGGAAAACAATGTGGAAATGCAGAAAAGAATGCAAAAATGCAAGAAAGAATGTGGAAGTACAAAAAAGAGTGCAACAATGCAAAAAGAATGCAAAAATGTGGAAAGGAATCCAAAATTTAGAAAGAGTACCAAAATAGAGAGAAGAACATGAAAAATGCAAAAAGAAGAAAGAAACGAAGAAAGGAAGCAATAAGAAAGGAAGAGCAAAGAAATTAAAGGGAGGAAGTTCAGCGATTGTGTCACATGTAATCCACAACTATTCATAGTTTTTCAACCTTTGAGACATCTGATGAATGCATTCAATCACTTGGTGTAGGTTCAAAAGAGGGAGGTATTACTGTGAGGAGGGCAGATGTAGAGGGTATATCTATTAAGAGGGCAAAAGTAGAGGGAGAGACGAGATGGAGGGTGAGGATTTAGGGGAGGTCTAGAACTTGGGTTTTGCTATTAAGCATCCCATTTTTCAAGAATTGTCTCCCAATCTTTAGGGGCCCTCAAAAGACATCACAAGAGGATCCTATTTCATCAGAGGATTTCACACACAAGAAGACATTGGTGGAGGAAATCCTCATCAAGTAGGTCCTCCACTAATGTCCCTGTATTTGAAATCCTATTATGGAATGATCTTTTTGTGAATCTCTTCCTCTTCTTTTGGCCTCCCTTTTCTCTCTTTCAAAGTGAAAGAAGAAGAAGAAAGAAAGAAAGATAAGGGAATAAGAGAGAAGAGTGAAGAGAGAAAGAGATTATAAGTAGAGAAAGAAAGGGAAGAAGAAAAGCGAGAAAGAAAAGTAGAAGAGAGGAGTATAGGAATAAGAGAGAAGAGTGACGAGAGAGAGTATAAGTAGAGAAAGAAAGGGAAGAAGAAAAGGGAGAAAGAAAGAAAGGGAAGAAGAAAAGGGAGAAAGAAAGAAAAGTAGAAGAGAGGAGTATAAGGGATAAAGAGATGAAGAAGTAGAAGAGAGGTGTATAGGGAGTATAAGAAAAGGGAAGAAGAAAGAAAAGTAGAAGAAGGAGAGGAGAAATAAAGAAATAAAGGGGGAAAGAAAGCAAGAAGAGAAGAGTGAAGGAGAAAGAAAGAAGAAGAAGGAAAAGCGAAAAAAGGAGGAGGAGTGGGTTAAGGGTTTAGGATTTAAGAAAGAAACAAAGAAAGAAAGACAAGATAAGATAAGGGAATAAGAAAGAAAGAATGAGAGAAAGAAAGAAAGAAGGAAAGAAGGAAAGATAAGAGAGAGGGAATAAGTAGAAGAAGAAGGGAAACAAGAATAGGAGAAAATACAGAAAGAGAATAAAAAGGAGCGAGAAAGAGGCGAAGGAGAGCCTAAAAGAGAGTTTAAAAGAGGATAAGAAAAAGAAAGAAAGAGGAGAAGAAGAGGGGGAAAGGAAAAAAAGAGAGTAAAAAAGAGAAGTAGAAGAAGAGGGAAGAGGAAGAAGAGAAAAGAAGAAAAAACAAGAAAGAAAGAGGAGAAGAGATGGAGAAGAGGAGAAGAAGGAGAAAAGAGGGGAAGAGAAGAATAGGAGACAAGAAGAAGAGAGAAAGAAGTTGGAGAAGAAAAGGAGGAGAAGAGGGAGAATAAAAGAGACAAAATGAACAAAACAGAGAGAGAGAGAGAGAGAGAGAGAGAGAGAGAGAGAGAGAGAGAGTCAAAGAAGAGGAAAAGAATAAGAGAGGAGTTGGTTGTGCTAGTGGATCAGTAGTAAGTCGATGGTATTTGAGTTTGTGATTAATATTGCATGAGTATTTCACACATTAAACTTACATTTGCACCAAACTATTACACTGGATGAGGAGGATAGTGAGGGAGCACATGCACCACCACATTTAGATCCAGATGATGTGCCAGATGAGGATGAGTGTATGGTGGACATGGTGGATTCTATTTTTAGAGGCACATCATCACATGTACATGTGATGTCAGAGTCTAAGATTGTGATGCACGATTTTTGGCATCAATACACTTGTATGATGGTGTAAGGATGTCAAAGCTATGATCTTGCCTCTCGATCTTGAATTTGTAAGAAAAGTATGGCTAGTCAAACACAATTGTCTCAGCCTTAATGAGGTTAGACTTGCATAATTAATATCATTTCATGTTTGGATCTTAATTGTTTTAAAAATTATTAGTATCTCATTCTTAAAGTTCCTTGAATATGTGAATTGCAATAGGTTGCTCTAGAATTGTTGCCTATCCCAAATACCATGCTCGCATCAAGAAACAAAGCAAAGAAGATGTTGACAATGGTTGGGATGGATTAAGACAACATCCACGCTTGCCCATTGTATTCTCTTTCATCATGAGCATGTAGATTTGGTTAGTTGTCTGGAGTGTGGGGCACAATGCGCTATAGATAGGGCTTGTAGGGTGAGAAGATCTTAGTAAAGGTCTTGAGACGCTTTCCCATCATTGCCAAAATATAGCACATGTTCAAATGCAGGTCCATAGCGGAGTTCATGACATGGCATGCTACACACCGATCCATTGATGATACTTTGAGGATTTCTATAGATTGTGATACTTGGAAGCACATAGACACCATATTGTCAGACTTTGTGAGGGAGACACACAACTTACATCTCAGGCTCGCAATGGTTGACGTGAAACCTTTCAAGTGATGCTCGACATCTTGATCAACATGGCCCATAGTCTTGGTGAATTACAATATCCCACCATGGCTAACAATAAAGAAGGGACGCCTCATGCTTGCCCTACTTGTCCTAGGGAAGTTCAAAGCCAAGAATATGGGCATGTACATGGAAACTTCCATAGAGAGCTCCAGACCCTATGGAGAGGCATACACATCTTTGATGTTTCTAGAGTTCTAAGGCGTACCTCCGCTAACATTTCCATCAAGGGAATTTTGATTTGGACCATGCATGACTTTCCAAGATATGGGGAGCGCAAGTACGTGATGGTACTTTTATGCTTTGTGGTGTTATCTATGCATGTCTAATGACCTTTTTATACATGCATATAGGACTTGCAATAAGCGGGTACCATGATTGTCCTATTTGTGGTCCTAGCTTGAATGCACGATATTCCAAACATATGAGGAAAATTGTTAATGAATGTCATGCTTGATACCTTTCGCCAAACTACCTTGCACATGTGAAGGTCAACTTCATCCACCACCACCCCCTATGAAGGCAACTGACTAAATTCAAGCTTGGAGAGAAAATGGAGAGGTGCCTCCTTGTGGTATTACCAAGTCTATCAACCTTTCATGAACCTCCATATTGGGGTCAGTTTTACAAATCAATCATCTCTTGGATCCCATGCATATCTTCAAGAATGTGGGGGTTTCTATTTGGGCACAATTAGTTGGTGACAAAGACACAAGAGGAGTGCAAGAAGGCTTGCAGGCCATGGATAGGATGCCTTACTTGTGGCCCCAAGAGTGTGGCCCTAGAATTATTCTCCTGATCAAAGCACCATGGATCCTTTCCAAGAGAGAGGAGGCAATGGTCAAGGCATACATTGCCTCTATTTGGACACCGAGAGATATGCACTACTAAAATATGTTAGAAAAGCTATCTACAAGATCATGTCATTGTGAGGTATGATTACTATCATATCACCTTGATTACATTTCATTCAATTTTGAATTATCGAGAAAATTTTGAATCTTACATGGGCACGTGAAATAGGTGGCTATAACCCTAACTACCTAGTTACTATAACTAGATAGTTAATTTAACTAACCTAACTACTTCCACTAACTAGAGTTAGTCTACTAATAACTGAAGGTTAGTTAAGCTAACCTAACTGCTGTTAGTAACTAACCTAGGTAAATTTTAATCTTACCTAAGTTAAACTAGCATAGGTTAATACTAACCTAACTTTAGTCAGTTACATGGTAGGTTAGGTTAGGGGTTTTTAAATAAAAATTCAATTAAAAAAATTAGGGGGGGGCGTCGCGCGGGTAGCGGCGGTGTCTGAGCGGGTGGTGGAGGGGGGGTGGAGGGTGGAGGGGGGTGTTGGGGGGGGATTGGGGGTGGAGGGTGGAGGGTGGAGGGGGGGTGGAGGGTAGAGGGGGGTGGAGGGGGTAGGGGGTGGAGGGAATGGTGGTGGAGGGGGGAATGGTGGAGGGGGAGGGGGTGGTGGTGGACGGGGGGTGGAGGGGGTGGTGGAGGGGGGAATGGTGGAGGGGGAGGGGTTGGTGGTGGAAGGGGGGGTGGAGGGGGAGGGGGTGGTGGTGGAAGGGGGGGTGGAAGGGGAGGGGGAAAAAAACTTGACGGACGGAAAACTTTGATGGAAATCCAAAGGGAGGAAGACATGGTTACCTGAACGCTCTCCAAATCTTTCTCGATGTAATGGGATTGTTGAGGACAAATGGACAGTGGGTGGATGGCTAGGTTATCGCTACGAGATGGGCTCGAAGTAACTCACCATGTGAGGATGGGAATAGGGTGGTGGTCGATGGAGAGGGAGGAGTGTCTTGTGTAGGGCTCAGAATGGGGAAGAGGATGGAGGCAAGATGTGAAAGAAAAAGTATGAGAGGGATGGGTGCACTTTTATAGGGAAGGAGGGGGAGCTGTGGATTTAGTCAAACACATGTGCACCTTTGAATTTGCCCATGTTTGAGTAGTCAAATACATGTCTGGGGGGAATCCCATAGAGCACATCCATATAGAGGCTAGAGGTGTGCATGCCATCTAAGCTGGTGACATGCAGATGTGGGGGGAATCAACTAAGGTAATGAATAGATTCCATGATCTAGCATTTAAAGTCCTAAGGCGTGTAACACAATCACCTTATATGAGAAGGCAGACAAGATTGGGATCATGTTGCATGCAAGGGTGATATTAGTAATAGGCACGGTGAAAATGTGTGGGTGAGCAATGGAGCAGATGAGTAGGGGAGCAGATTACTGATGAGATTTGGAGGAGGGAGCATGGAGCAAAGTAGAGCAAGGGTGAAAGAGACCTGGAGGAGGGTGCATGGAGCAAAGTAGTAGAGCACGGGCAAATGAGAGCAACATAGCAAAATGCCAAATGCCAAATGCTAAATGCCACAAACCTTGTATATTGCAAAGTTTGACCACCATGGTGATTGGAGGCCCAGTGTTCCATCCGAATAATCATGACTACTGCCTTAATTAATCAAAATCCAAGGAGGGTACCATCGAAATAAGTAGCCAAATGCCAAATGCCACAGATCTTATATTAATCAAAGTTTGAGCCACCAGGGATCTTCTTCTTCTCCCTTTTCACCTAGAGGTCCAGTGTGCCATCCAAATAATCATGAGCCATTTTAACGCATCGCCTTAATTAATATGATGTCAAAATTTAATCATGAGCCATATTAATTGTAGGCCACTGCGATGGCTAGTAATTAATTGCCAATCTAGCAAAATCTTAGGTGCCACCCTAGATGTCACCTCGCCACTGATAGTAGTGGAAATTAATTACCACATGGCTGGTAATCATGAATCAGATGCCACCATCTTGGTAATTAACTGTGGTAAATTAACTGCACTCTACCATGCATAGAAGCTCGATGAGACTGGTAATTAGCTACACTCTACTGATTGATCAAGCAAGCCCAGTGGTGGTAACTAGTTGTAGATGCCATTGTCTTGGTAATTAATTGGTAATTAACTAATAATTAACTTTGGTAATTAACTACACTCTATTGAGCATGCAGACCCAGTGACTAGTAATTAACTGCACTCTAATGATCATGCAAGCGAGATGGTGGTAACTAACTACAGACACTATTGTCTTGGTAATTAACTGCACTCTATTGAGCATGCAATCCAAGTTAATGGTAATTAATTGCACTCTATTGATCATGCAAGCCCGATGGTAGTGGCTGGTAGGTGAGTAATTGCAGATCACTATGGAGGCTAGTAATTATTTGCTAGCCTAATGGAATCTTAGCCACCATAGATGTGACTAATGAGAGCCACCACCACTGGGTAGTAATGACCACAAATGTATATTATGAATCCTAATCACCTCTAATCACTCACTCCCCCAAATTATCTGAGGTCTACCCGAGTAAATTGTTAACCAATCTTATTTTAGTCAACCAAAGTACACTTGGATCTCAATTTAATACACAAATTCTTAATACATGAGGTGGATGAAGCGATGAAATAGGACTACTCTAATGTCTTAAGTAGCCCGATGGCTGAAATCTAATAGTTAAAGATAATTGGCCTAAACGAGACTGTTTTAGTATAGCACTTTGCAACAATTTTAGGATAGCATGGTGGTAGTGCAGGATAAGTGATCCCCAGCGCGGTGGTTGGTTGTACACTAGGATATTAACTACCACCAATACGGTGGTTTGCTTCTATTATCACAATATGAATCGCATACAATATGTCATTTATTTAGGATTTGTGGATTAGTTATGGGATTTAATAAAACCAGTGCGGTGGTTGTTTGGAATATACTAAAAACAAGCGTGGGATTTATTGTTTGGGATTTACAAAGACAAATACAAAAACAAGTGCGATGGTTAGTTTAGGATTTACTAAAATAAGTGGTCTCAAATACATTTTCTATTTTCTAGGATAAGTGAAATATTGTTTCCTTGCAATGAGACTACATTTTCTTAGTACTATCTTAGTCATCCTCGTCCACTACTCTAAGACACCCCAAGGTGTGCTCATGCGTGTTTAAATCCAATTTGAAGACACTCTTGTCCTTCTTTCATTGTGGCACATGTTGCATCTGGAACTTAATAGCTCTTACTAGATGAGAGTACACAAAAGTTTGAGGACTCTTATGTAACAATTCATAATTGTGGCCTCTCTTGAATGTTTTTTGGTACTAAAAAGCTCCAATTACTGAAGCACCCAAGCATTCAAGATTTTTCCACAATGTGATGATGCAAAATAATGATAGCTCAAGTCCATTGATTACATTCATATTCACAAATTATATTATTGCAATTACCTTCTTGCTAGTGAAATGAGAGTGAAATAAGGAAAACTACTCCCAAAATGCAAAATTTATTGTCAGTATAAAACCAATGAAAGTAAAATGGAAAAAATGTGGAGCTAGAAGGTTATCGATCTATATTATAAACCTACTTATTGGATTTATAATTATGTTCAAGGACGTTTGATGCTACTAATTGGTGATATGTATTTATCACAATATAACATGGAAAGTTAACTAGCTTCCCTTAAAGATATGGGTGCCCAATATTGTGTGTGATTAAATGATTATATGTGACTTTCTCATAATAATCGAAGGCTATATTTAATATGTTGATCACCACGTACGAAAGGGAACGTACATACACTTATAATAGCAAATGCGAGTAGAAAAGCCTGACAGAATGTGAACACCGATAAGTATCGGATCGTGCCTCCAAGGCTTTGGCCTAGTGGTTTGAGTGTTGGGCTACCAACCCTCAAGTCATGGGTTCGTCGTCTTGGAGGCGGGGGCATGGAGTCCTAGCTTGTGGTTGGGTGCATGTGTGTGGTGTGTGTGAGTGCCACAGTTATGGACCCATTGTCCACGGCCAGTCCAGGGCGAGGTGCCCCTCGATAGGACCACGGGTGCGTGAGTGTGGTGTGGGTGTTTAAAAAAAAAAAAAAAAAAGTATCACTAATGGCAAATGAGTGATGATAAATATCCAATCTAACTAAGGCTTAGGCGAAGTCGTTGAGCTTTGTATCGTTGTTGTCTAGTTCATCAATGTCGTCCTTGAGAGGAACCACCACTCCTAGCATGCTGCTCGAGGATCTCCTTCTCTGCCTCCCTGCTTGATCCCACTGCTGATCACCTTGATCCTGATCGCCTCGTGCAGCAGCTCGGAGAATATCCAACGACAGCCTCTTTATTTTCGCTTGGCAATCCACTAACTCGCCTGTTTCCGCCTCTATTTCTCTCCGCAGGCTCCACATCAGCACCACCACCAGCAACATTTGTATTACCCCAATCGCTACGCCCACCCCGTTAGGTATCTGCAGATTGACGGGCCATTCGAAACATCAACAAGTCATGGACGCTCCTGGCTCCAACCCTCAACTTAACATGAAACTAAACTACGGTAATGCAGCGGTTCTCACCACTATATAGACATCAAGATTCACAATCCCGTAGGCTGTCCATATCGCGCCCTTTATAAACGCAGCGATCGACGAGTTTGGACGCAAGTACTTTGCATCTTTGAATTGAATTGCCATATCCTGCGCACGCCCGCAGCACAATGTTTACTTATCGTTTGCGTTCGACAAATGTAAGGTATTCAAGAATCGAGAGATTCATGACACCAAAAGCTTCCCAGTTGCGGCTAACAGAAGCAATCGCACTAGCAAGGCATGATAAACAGTACAAGACTGATGTAGCGATTCGGTCCCTGCTAGTATAATCCAAGGTTCCAAAGGAGTCAATTTTACTTCTTATTCTCTCCTCGCACGAAAGGCTGACAACCAGGACATATGCTGTCTGGGATGATTTCAAGGCTTTCGTCAAAGGGTCCAATAACATACCGTTTGAGATAGAAGCGCCAGGTGCATGCCGCTGCTGACGAATACACACAATATGCCTACTACCATTATTCTGTTGTGCTGAGAATGATCGAGTGTTAGCAGCAGTACCACCACGATGAGAAAACTTCCTAGGATTGCGGAGATCTTCCAAAGCATGCTCAGCTGCAATATGGTATGTTCACATAGTATAAGATAAGTCTTTCATATACAAATATAGAAGAATGGGAACTTTGTTTTTCGATATTCCAGTAGCTTGAAAAAAACGGTCACACATGACACACGGCTTCTGGTCAGTGAATTTGGAACATACCCGTTCTTGCTTGGATGCGTAAGTGAAGTAAGGCACTATGTATGCTAGAGCGAAGGCACACCCAAGACAGTTTGTTAGAACCACCCAAAAATCGTGCGGGTGGACGAACGGAAGTCCATAGAATGCCCACAACAGACAGTTGAACAACTTGAAGACGTAGAGATCGCCTGATAAACCTCCCGATGATTTCCTTCTCACTATGCCTACGACCGTCGGCCTGAGTATATAGATTGTCAATAAAGAAGTGCCGATCAACATTTTAATTGTAGATTACGCATACGGATCGATTAAAAGAATCGACAGGACCTACTCCTCTTGCGGGGGAGCGAAAGTTTCTAGAACGGTACTTACGCAGACGATAAAAAGAAAACGCACGATGCGATGTTGCCTGCACTGCACACATGCGGTCGATGAAGTTAGCTGGATCCAATGGCGAAATTGCCAGAGACTACGGACTAGGTGCAAGAGAAAATTGCGCATTTCACAGAGACTACGGATCGCGCGATCAAGCTAAAGTTTTCGAAGAGTTCTAAGGGTCGAAAGAAACAGATGCGTCACCTAGAATGCCGAGTATTGCACGGTCTAACTCACGATTATTGGCCATCTAGATACCGCCTTTGCACAGCCAAAGATCGCCTGCGATATTTTTGCAAAAAAAATATCGCCTGCAATGGGGCTCTGCAGAATGATTCGTGTGGAGAATTACGTAGACGGATAGAATCGCGATAAAAAGCAGGCGAATGAAGGTGTATTTGAACATGGGAGTGCACGCAATCCATCATTAACTAAAGTATGGCCGTGCAACTGGGTAGATGTTATCTTTGCCCCACTGCTGAGTCAATTTTTGACCGGATAATGAGTGTAATTGTGATCGAAGATCGGCGTGCTGCTAAGAAACACGATTCGTCTAGTGCGCAACAGTGGATCAAAAGAAGCGATCCATCCAGTGTCAATAATCAACAGTGGTTCCTGGAGTGACAACTTCTGGCCCTGTTCATGAAAACAGCATGCGACGGATTACGACCTGCGGCTATTTGCGAGCAAGATGTGTTCGCAAGGGAGTGGAGGAAGATTTGTGGTGAAGTTGGGCTAGAGCTGTTTGTGGTTCGAGAATCATACACCGTGCTTTTGTACATCGACCGTAAGCGTGAGATAATCGAAAGAGCAAAGAAACGCAAAGATGGATGGAGTAGGATTTCAAGTCGATGGGGACGGGGTTGAAAGTGTGGTGTACCGGAAAAGCTTGCATGTAGCATTCTAGACGTAGAGCTAGAATTATTGCCGGCAGATGTTAAAAACATTTTGGACAGGCGAACCGAATTGTGGGTCTCATATTTTACCGAAACCGAATTTACTGCTGACAAAAGAACGATCAATTCCGCATCTCCGTCTACGTAACATGGACGTAAGGAAGGTCGCAGAAGCAGAACGTATTTCTAGCGTGACTTCGAAAGGTTTAGGATGATGTTTCACTCTATTAGAACGGGGCAGGCTATAGCAACGATTTACTTATTTAGATTCATAGACAGGTGGAAGCTTATATGGATTGAGTCCTCTTGAACTTACCTGGCACCCATGCACTCTCTTCGCCTCCAATTCGCAGTCTGGTCTTCTCATCGCGGTTTGTGAGTCTGGAAATCACCTTGCTTATCTCACACTCTACTTCGTATTGGAGATGTGATGCTTCTTCTATTAGTACTCAGTTTGTCTTGGACATTCGAATCCACCTGCATCAGCGAAACAAGGCTGCCAAGCTGATTGCACCGTAGCACCCCTATGCGATGTGTGAGATGTCCAATGCTCTGCTTTTCTGCAGAGCAGACGCTACATATCTCTGCATGGATTGTGATGTCAAGGCTCTGTCAAGCTGCACGAAGCTAACAAGCTAGCTTTCCGTCACGAGAGAGCGTGGACGTGTGAGGTTCGTGAGCAAGCTCCTGCTGTGTTCGCTTGTAAGGCAAATGTAGCGGTTCTCGTTAAATGGTATATTTTTGTGTTCCTTCCAAGCTTCCACCATTCATTATAAATCATGATAAATCATACTAGACAAGGGGGCACTGCTTTCCGGCACAAACCGTGTCCTCTTGTTATATTATTATATTATATACTTAAAGGAATCAAATGAGACTCGTCTAGAATTTAGGCACATGCAAAACATAGGAAGGTAATATGGCATTGAAAACAATTTACACCCACGTCCCTACACCAAACAAGATGAATTAAGATGAATTATATTGCAGTGAGGAAATTATAAATGTAATATTCTTTTACTTATAGGAGTGAAATTAATTAGGTGTATACTTGGTGCATATGAGGGAATGGTCACACTAATAGATGAAGTTTGTTTAGCTTAGTGTGTTTGTGGTTTGTCTAGATGTGGTCAATAGTGGATCCATGGATTGTTGTTGGAGTAGTGATAAGTTGTTCCATTCTATGTTCACTTATGAATTCAAGAAGTGTTGTTATGTTTGAGGATTTGCTATTGTAGAAGATGGTGAAGTCTCCTATGATAAATATATTAGAGTGTTTAGGAATGATGTGGAGATCAAGTTGTTACAGTTGTTGAAGTAGTGCAGTCTTTGTCATTGCATTCGGTGATTTTTAGAGATTAATTATGGAGAGAGTCTCAGATTCTCTTGTCATGAATGTCACTAGTATAAGCAAGCATTTAGAACCTTTGTCATAGGAGGACCTCGGTATGTTCAATCATCTTGATTGTTTCTTTATAGCATGTCGCGATCTGTAGCCCTGAAGTTGATGAGATTGTCTGAAATCCTAGCAAAGCAATTTCATTGGTTTTGTTCATGTGTGTTTCATGGAGACATAAGATTGTATTGAGAATGCTTAATATGCTGCTAAGTAGTTCATTTTTGTGGGAATAAAATGATCTTTTGTTGAGGCTTTGTAGTGTTTGTGTTCAATGGTCATTTTGGTCTAAGTGGGTCATTTTCCATTTGCACTAGTCATTTTGGTTTACGCTTGATTTGGTTCATTTTCCATTTGCACATGGACTTAAGATTGGCTATTTCTTGTAGGACCAATGGGTCTATCTTTGTGTCTTTGTTGTATCTTGATAGTAGGTACAGTTTTGAGGGATAATGGATACGAAAAAGAGCAGTGTATACTAGTCCATGGGCCTTGATGTTGGATGGGTCAAATGCAAGTCTATCCACGGACACGAGAAAGAGCAGTGTATACTAATGCATGGGCCTTGATGTAGGATGGGGTTAAATGCAAGTCTATCCATGGAGAGGCCCTATGAATCATGGATAGTTCTTGTTGCAGTGGGAAAGATAGGGAATTATTGTCGGCAAATGGTGTTTAGGTTATTTTTTTCCACTTGGAACTCCCACTTAATCTCAAGGATTGGTATCTATACGGTCGGTATGCTGGAGTTGTAAAGAAATTTGTATGGGGATCATGCTTTGGCTCTTATTTGTGGTCAGGGAACTCAATCCAAACGACCATGGTTTTGTTTGTGTGTACTGAGATCCTTTGAAAGTGCCAAGGTCAATGCACGATCGGGTGTAGCCAATCACATAACTATTTTAGGGGCAGTGTTGGGCCAGAACGCGATTTATTGGTGGTACAGTTTTGAGGGATAATGGATACGAAAAAGAGCAGTGTATACTAGTCCATGGGCCTTGATGTTGGATGGGTCAAATGCAAGTCTATCCACGGACACGAGAAAGAGCAGTGTATACTAATGCATGGGCCTTGATGTAGGATGGGGTTAAATGCAAGTCTATCCATGGAGAGGCCCTATGAATCATGGATAGTTCTTGTTGCAGTGGGAAAGATAGGGAATTATTGTCGGCAAATGGTGTTTAGGTTATTTTTTTCCACTTGGAACTCCCACTTAATCTCAAGGATTGGTATCTATACGGTCGGTATGCTGGAGTTGTAAAGAAATTTGTATGGGGATCATGCTTTGGCTCTTATTTGTGGTCAGGGAACTCAATCCAAACGACCATGGTTTTGTTTGTGTGTACTGAGATCCTTTGAAAGTGCCAAGGTCAATGCACGATCGGGTGTAGCCAATCACATAACTATTTTAGGGGCAGTGTTGGGCCAGAACGCGATTTATTGGTGGTATTTATTTTGAATTTTGGGTAGACTCATGTCCTTGCTAAAACTTTTCCCGACAGAATGATTGCCTTACTATTGTAATAATGAGATAGAATCTGTCAAAACTTGTTGTTTTGAACACCACAGATCTCGACACATGTCACTACATGAGTCGTTATGTTCTGCTTCGTAGAGTTTCTGTGTTGCATCTTTGTGAATTAGACTATCCACGATCTGTCCTATCATCTACCCATAGCTCGCCACCATTCATCTATTTGCAGCTCTCCTACGCTGATCTAGATTTGCAACCACCGTGCTGCCAATGTTGGCTTGGTGTGACCACTGCGCTAATTTTTGAGGTGGCTGTAGCTACTCCTAAATAAGCCAAAGAAAATGTATTTATGGGTCGTGTGAGACTCACGTTGGAGTCCCACAATTGTTCATATATTTTAGATCAAGTTTAAAATAAATGGTTATAGGTTAATCCTATATGAAGGAAAATGACGTATCTCCTTGTGCAACTACCACGCTAGTTTTATTTGCAGTTAATCCTAAACCAAGGAAAATGTACTTCCTTGCAACAATCTGCTGGTTTTATTTTAGTGCAGTGGTTGCACAAAGTTAAACATTTCCTTCATTTAAAAGTTAATCCTAAATGAAGGAAATGCATTTTTCTTTGTTTTAAAGTTAAATCCTAAACGAAGAAAAATGTGTTTCCTTGTGCAACCACCATGCTACTTCTATTTTCGTGCGGGTTGCAATCAATCCTAAACCAAGAAAAATGTATTTCTTTACAACCACCACATTGGATCTTAGAACTATTTTAGTGCTACTTATAGTTGATCTTAAAACCAAGGAAAATGTGTTTCCTTGTGCACCAATTGCTTGTGCAATGACTGCGATAATAGTATTATTTATATTAAATCTGAAGCTTAAAAGAGATTACACTCGGCCAATATAATAACTCAGTCATTACTAAGGGCAAAAGTTGAACAAAAAGATTACATCCAAAGACTATTTATAATAACTCAACAATTGGTGAGAACCTCATTGTGCAAAAATTAAACAAAAGAGATTACATCTACAATATCCAAAGACATATTATAAAAATTAACAACTCAGCAATTGCTGAGAGCCTCATGGAGCAAAAGTTGGACAAAAGAGATTACATTTATAAAAATTCAGCAATTGCTGTTGAGAGCTTTAGAGCCCAAGAGATTACATCATCAAGCAAAAATTGAACAAAAGAGACTTCATCTACATACAAAGACAATTTATAAAAATTAACAACTCGGTACTTACTCAGCAATTGCTACGAGCCTCATGGAGAAAATTGAACAAAAGAGATTACATTTATAAAACTCAACAATTGCTAAAAGTCTTAGGGCCCAAAAGATTATATCAGGCAAGGATTGGCCACTCGTAGCTGGAGAAGCGACTCTCAATGGCACGGGAGTACGCCAGCATCTCTGTGAGGCAGAAGGACCTCCTAACCATAGGGGTGAGAAGGGGCTCGGCTCTATAGCCAGTTGGGCTATCTCGATTCCACTAGGGTAATCTCAATTGGTGTGGGATTGGGGTGGTTTGGAGTCTGTACTATCGACTCTTGGGGGGTGTTTGTAGTATACAAATGAGAGAGAAATTAGAGTGGATGAGACATAACATGTAGCATTGGATGAGGGTCTTGTACATGTGGATGCTTACAAGGGATCTACATGTGAGACAGGAATTGAATTAGCTCAGACATGACATGCATTAGATGAGACGAGACATGCACATGCATCTCTAGTTCATGATATTGTTCACTTAGATAATGTAACACATGAAGTTGATGGGATAATAGAACAAGTGCAGCCCTTGAGTATACTTAAAGGGGAGATAATAGAAGAAGAAGTAGGGTGATCTAGAGTGGTTCAAATAGAGTCCCTAAAAAATAAACCTCGATGTCAAATGCAAAAGGCGAGTACTTCACGAGCTACAGTAGTAAGTCCTATGATAGCTATAATTACTCGAAAAAGAGGTCATTCATCTACAAAGAAAGGGTGAAGAGAAGAGGAAAAAACGAAGAGGATGCAGAGAGTCTTGAAATGGACTCAGATTTAGAAGTAGAAAAGTAATAACGTTAAGTACAATACTAAAAGAACCAATAAGGGGGGCAATCAACACACCATGTTGTAAATCCTAGAGACCCAACAAAAGCCAAGGAAAGAGCCCAAGAAGGAGTAAAATAATTGTGAAATGTAATTTTTCAAATAAAGATGCAGTATGACACCAAAAATGAATATATTTTCCACTATACTTAAGCATAAACTAATGAAATCCATCATAATAAGCAAAGAAAAGGGTTTCTTTAACAACAAAATCTAAGTAATTACATATATATATATATGTATATGTATATGTATAGGTGTGTGACTATACAGGTTAGAAAAAATGTAAGTCATGGGGCAGCTAATTGCAACCCAATGAAGGCGAAACTTCTTCACTACCTCAACCATGACGATACACGTTCCTTTTACACATGCATGCACTATGTTTGCTTACCACACTTAAGCCTACATTTCTCATACATGCGAATTCTACATGCAAGTTCTACATACGACTTGTGCATGCAAGTTCTACATGCAAGTTCTACATACGACTTATACATGCGAGTTCTACTTGCAAGTTCTATATACAACTTCTACATACAGCTCCTACATGCATTTCCTACATGCAAGCTATACATGTGAGTTTTACATGCGAGTTGTACATGCGAGTTCTACATGCAAGTTCTACATACGACTTCTACATGCAACTTCTATATGTTTGCTTACCTCACTCATCGCATGTTATATATTGGGGTTGTCGTTTGTAGTATACGTGTAGCTTAGGACCCCTCGTGTTCCGTTGAGAGACGTAGGCTTAAGTGTGGTAAGCAAACATAGTGCATGCATGTGTAAAAGGAACGTGTATCATCATGGTTGAGGTAATGAGGGCTTTCGCCTTCATTGGGCCATTGCTGAGTGATTATGAGCACCATTGAACAAAAGTTGCATAGAGGATGTTTGTACAACTCAGTATTATCAATTTCTTATAGACCACTATATATTATCGTATTCACAGAGGCCATCCAAGCTTGCTGTGTCCGAATTTTTGGGGAGCCGATGGAGGAGACAATGGAGAGACAAAGATTGTGCACAAATGCACGACTTACAATCCGACCTCCGAACAACACAAGAAAACTATGCTTTGAAAATCCTTATCCCTTCATCAACGTCTCTAGGGATTTCATAGAGCACATCCATAAAGAGGCCAGTTGTGTGGATGCCATCCAAGTTGGTGACATGAAGATGTGGGGGGAATCGATGGAGGTAATGAAGACATTCCACAAGAGCAGGCATTTCAAGTCCCTACGAGTGCAACACAATGACCTTGCATGAGAAAGAAGACAAGATTGCAATCACATTGTAGGGGAGGTTGTGTTTCCTGCAATTCTTGGCATGGTGAAAAGAGTGGGTGATTAGTGGATTAGATGAGCAGGGGAGCAAATGAATGGATGAGAATTAAAGGAGGAAGCATGGAGCAAGGTAGCCAAGTAGGGACGAATGAGAGCAGGGGAGCATGGGGAAGGGTAGCCGAGCAGGGGTGAATGAGAGCTAGAGGAGCAAGTGTTGAACAAAGTAGCAAAGTAGGCTCAGCAGATGAAAGCAAAGTAGGCAAATCAAGTTCAGAGCTATGGTTAAATACACTCTAATATTATGAGCCATCTTAAATTAACCAAATTTGAATCAATGAGGTCACTAGAGGCCCGATCCTGCTATCCAAATAAGCATGAGCCACATTAAATTAACTCTAAATTAACCAAAATTTGAGCCTATCCAAACAATCATGAGCCATCCTCAATTGATCAAAGTTCAGGCCCATCCAAACAATCATGAGCCATCTTCAATTGATCAAAGTTCAAGCCCGCTAATTAATCGCATGCCTGGCCACCTGGGTAGTGTTGTATTTTGTTGTCAACAATTCTTTGCCATGTAAAGCTTGATCCAAAGGCCTTCAAAATAATAAAATTTAGTAAGAATTTGGCCTTCTCCTTAAAGATGAGAGGATTGCGGTTACTAGGACTAGATTGCTTGTTTTGCCCCAAAAATAATCGTTGGCATGCAAGCCCATCCAATCATAGAATCATGAGTCGCTATTTTATCTCATGCCACCACTAGATTAATTGTTTTATCCCAAAAATAATAGTTGGCATGCAAGCTTATCCAATTATAAAATCATGAGCTGCTATTTTATCTCATGCCACTGCGGTGATTACATAAAAAATAATCAAGAATTGTATTGCCCCAAAAATAATCACATGCATGCAATCACATGCCATTGTGGTGACTGGTAATTAATTTCTTTCAACATATTTGATATGTCGAAATCCCACTGATGACTAGTAATAAGTGGTAATTAAATCAGCATGCATGCCGGACTAGATTGCTAGTTTTGCTTCAAAAATAATGAATAGCATACAAGCCCCATCCAATTATAGAATCATATGAATGCAGATTGGACAGAGAGCAGCCTAGGTATAGGAGACAAGGAGAATGTGCAATTTTGGTAGGATATGTACAAGTCCATGAAATTGGATTGCACTAGGGCTCTAAAGAGCTTGCTATGGCTCTTGAAAGTTTTGACAAGAAGTCCTCCATCTTGTCTAAAACCCAACAAAGAGTGGATCTCTTGGAACATGCCTACAGAGAAGCTACTACACAATTTCACCAAGTTCAACAGTAGAGCTAATAAAATCAAATAGAGCTATTGCAGCAGTGAGTGAGCATCAAGTGGAGGTGCTGTAGGAGAACACCCACACCCTTAACTAGGACGAAATTGATAAAATACTTGCTAATTTATAGGGTCAAATTGTGGTATTGACAGCCACAATAGTTAAAGTATAAGTATCCTCTTGAGATGCCACATGGTAAGAAGTACATGGTCTAACATCATCTACACAGCATAGATGAGTGCATGATCCGATGGCCTGAGTGCAGCCATGCTCTATATGTGTTTTTCTTTGGGATGTTGTGGATGCAAACTCGCGTTGCAGAGAACTTGGTTGTGGTTACCCCCTGCCCATGTTGTGGAAGACCAATTGTGCTTGCCTGCTGCATCTATCCACAATGACAGACGAGATGCTACAACAAAAATCAGTAGGTGGGTTTACCAGGAAAAAGAAAAAGGGCTTTGACCATCCCCCTGAAAGGAGGGAGCCTTAAGCAAAGAATTCCAAACTTGAGCCTCAATAAGATCCGATCCACCTAAGAAGGGAACGTGAAGGGAAGAAGTCCAAACTCTAGCCTTGAGAAGAAGGGCCGATATCCCCAAGAAGGGAATCTAAAGAAAAGTCCAAGATCAAGCCTCAAGAAGAAGGGCCAATCCCCCCATCAAGGCCGATCCTCCCATCAGGGAGTGGATGTAGCCCAAAGAGCTCAAAGCAACTTGACGAAGGGATCTCAAAGCAAAAATCAAAATGTAGAACCAAACCCCTAAAGAAAAGGATCAAGAAGGGCCCACATCCTCCAAGCAACCAGATGTACCTAAAAGACCTCCAAGTAATAGGATGTAGGTGAAAGAGCTGTGAAAGAAAGACCTCAATGTTTGAGATGTATTTGTTCAATTATTAATGAAACCACTATCTAATTACTACTAGAGTTGTCAAATGTTTACAGCCATTCGTATATAAGTTTTATGTATACAAACAAGTTGATTTAGATCTTCTAATTCTATACAAACATGTGTTTTAGGATCGCAACTAGCATGTTGGTAGGACAGCATAAGTGGTCTTACAACTTAGTATTGCAATAAGCATGGTGGTAGTATAGCATTAGTGGTCTCATAATATAGGATCACAATAAGCAAGGTGGTAATTATTCACACTCCCAATGGCAACCACCCTACTTCTAGCCCCACAGCGTCACAAGGGATCGAAGGGTACAACTCCCCTTTTTCATTAAGGTGACTCAGATAGCCACACCAGAGGATCCCTTGCCATCTATTTTTTTCCCCCTTTGGTAGTAGTACATGATAAGTGGTCACCAGTGTAGTGGTTGGTTGCATACAATATATGGGCCCCTTAGGGGTCCCCTTTAGGGGCAAGGGCCATATTGACATGTCCTATATGTCTAGTGGCATGTCGATATGGCCCTTGCCCCTAAAGGGGACCCCTCAAGGGACATATCAACAATTGCATTTATACAAGCTCTTTTAGGATCACGGTCGTTTCCTTCAAAATTATTACAAGATGAATGTGGTCACCAACCCGGTGGTTTTACAAGATAGGTGGCATACATTATATATATATATATATACCTTTGTAATACTAGAATACATCCGATCACTTGGGATTACTCATAAAGACCAGTGGGTTTGGGATTTATTGTAAAAAATAAGTGCAGTGGTTGTAAGACAAGCGCAATGTGGATTTACTATTTGAGATTTACATAAAACAAGGATAACAATTGTTAAAAAAGTGTGGTGGGTTTGGGATTTGTCCATTTTTCTAGAATAAGTGGAATACATTTTCCTTACAATGTATTTTCTTTATTGTCTTTGTCGTCCACTACACCAAGACACCCCCATGTGTGTCTAAATCCATTTTCAAGATACTCTTGCCCTTCTCTCGTCTAGGTAGAGCTTGTAATTGGAACTTAATAGATATTACTAGATGAGAGTACAAAAATGTTTGCAAACCCTTATGTAACAACTCATAATTGTGGCCTCTCTTCGATGTTCTTTTGTATCAAATAGCTCCAACCTCTACATCCTTCTTCTCATAGCTTATTCCCTAGTGATCCTCAAATGCTTCATCAACCTTGTGCTTGGGCTTGGTACACTGCAACACAAAGTATGGGTCATCTTCCTCGTTCTCCCTAGAGTTAGCAACAGCTACAAACTTATCCCCTCTTCTAGATAGTCAATGAAGTCATCAAAAGAGGGAAAACTTGAACTTTCTCCCATCTCTTCACACTTGCAATGTCCTCATAATTTTCATGATCCCCTGGGGTGCACGCACTACCAAAACTAGAAATTTTTATTGTTTTGGGCACGTGCTTGTTTGAAAATCCCCATGTGCTATGCAAACTATGAGTTCCTTTAGTAGCCTCACAATCGTTTCTATTTCTCCTTTGCACTTCATTCACTTTCACTTCATGGAATACTTTGCGCATGACACTATTCCTAAGGCTTTGTTTACTATATGTTGATTTTAGGGCATGTTAGTTGGTCTTTGAATAGAGATATATTAATAACAACACCACATCCATCATGTTCCCCCTTGCCAGGGCTAGATCCAAAGAAGTTCCACGTCATGTTGAGACACATCAAGGATTTAAACCTTAAAACAAAGTATAATCCACGAGCTGATTTAAACTGAGAGGAAACACCATGTGAGCACACCCAATGTTATTTTATATTTTCTTGTACATGGGATCATTATTTTTTAGCCATTCCCAATGTAATAGAAAAGCATGCTGCAAAAATAAGTTGTTCTGTTCACTATCATCTGAAATGTAGAAATGGTATATGCGCTCCATTGACCTAAACTCCGAGTTAGCAAGCAGATTGGAATTAGTCGTACAAGGAACAAGAAAATGACTATATACAATATGCACTAGAATTGAATCTTCTTGTTGTATGAGTGAGCACTTTGTATCTCATCTTATTCTTTAAATGAGTAATTTTTGGCAAAATCTATGACAAAGATAATAGTGTCATGGGAAGATTTGTCAATGCACTTTCTAAACTACTTATCTTGCTAGCTGGCCATAAAATTGTGAAGCATGGATTTGGGGATGGATTGAAATGAGTTCTCTACTAGGTCCCTTGGCTCAGTGCTCTTAAAAGATAGTAGACATGTCTTTTTCTCTGATCCTTCAACATGTTACCTCCATTATAGAGTATCAGGATTGTCTTTCCTCATTTAATTTGGGCAGACATCATATTTTCTCTTCTTTATATTGCAATCCATGCATGTGCCACAAATGCATTCAATGCGTTGTCACTCAGAGTCTCCCTTTGGATAGACTAATGGCTCCCACAGAGACCTTAGGCTATAAATTTTAGTCTCCCTTATAACACATGATGAGGATCCAAGTGGCCTACACATGATTGGATGCTCCCTTGCAAGACATGGGCATCTATCTCCATGGAGCAACGCTCCAACACAACCAAATCTCAAGCCATTCAAAGCTTGATGGGCCAGGGCAAAGTCTATGTGTGTTTTACAACACCACACATTCTTGTCTTTGAGTTTCGTGATGGACTAGGGCTTACAATGCTCAAGCTCTTTTGCCCAATTGAAAGGTGAGGGTTTTGAGCCAGAAACTTCATATTTAACTCTGCTTGCTCACCTAAGATGTGGGAAATAAAATTTTGTTGAAACAAGAACAGTCTAATCAAGCTACTAGAAAGTAAAACAATTTCACTGCTATAAAACAAAACAATTTCAACCACCGAGTTGGTTTAGGACAAACACATAATTGTACCATCTCGGTGTTCCAACCACCAAGCTGATTTAGGAAAATCGCATAGCTAATGAAACTAATCAAGCTGCTAGAAAACAAAACAACTAAACAACCAAATGACAACCACATTAACCAGATGAATTATATATTACTATTCCAATCACTAAGCTAGTTTTGGATGATCACAGTCCAAGCATGACCTGAACCAATCCAAAAATTAAACTAAACTAATTTAACTTCTAGTAAAATAAACCACTAACTACTAGGAAATACAACAACTTCAACCACTAGGCTAGTCATCAATAATTTTGGTTACAAAATATATTTCTATTTATTTTCTATTCAACACATTGATTCAAAACAATCACATAACTCCTATTTGGCATGAACCAACTTAGTCATTTATTGCATGATGTTCCAACCACCAGGATGGTTTAAGACAACTAGACAAGTCTAAGCTAACCCAGTTAATATTGGTATATGACACCTGAACCAGGCCAAAAATTAAACTTAAATAGTTTAACTACTACAAAACACAGTAATTTCAACCAACCACTAAACTGGTCATCAATTATTTCTATTTGTGTAATATATTTTTGTTTCGACTATGTTGGTTTAGGACAATCGCATAACTCCTCTTTGAACTGAGCTAGCTCTATGATATTTCCATGATGATCCAATCACTAGGCTAGTTTAGGACAATCACATTAAGTCTAAGCTAGCCGCTTTAGAAATTAACTAGAATATGACCTAACCAACCCAAAAATTAAATTTAACTAGTATTTAAGTACTAGGAGACACAACATTTTCAATCATTGCGCTAGTTTAAGACAATCACATTAAGTCCAAGCCATCCCAATTTAGAACAAAGCTCATTCATAGATAACCACCAGGCTGGTGAAATATATTGCTATTCAACCACATTGGTTTAGGACAATCACGTAACTCATGTGTAACCAAAATTATTAGGTGATATATTGCATGATCTTCCAACCATCGGGCTAGTTTAGGACAATCACATTAAGTCCAAGCTAGCCTAGTTTAGAAATTAAGTTAAACAATTAAACTATTCCAAAACTCATTCAAAGACAACCATCGGGCTGGTTTAGGCAACCACTGACCTGTGTTGTATCAATCATGTGTATGATGTCCTCGTCCAATTGCTTGTGTCTCATTTCCTTTTTGTAGATGTCCTTATTTGGAGAAACTCTCGTATTCTAGTGCCAAAATGTTGTTACTCCATCAATAACTTATGCACTTAGGCTATCTCTCCTTTTCTTGCATTCTATTAAAGCCCAAAGACTTCTCAAGTCAGGAGCCCTCCATTGATTTTGCTCTACATCCAAGCGATGTTGGTCCTTCTCATTGACAACATTGTTCACATTGTGCACCCACACCATTTCTCCTTTGTTTTAGAGGATATTGACATAGCCAATGTCAGCCTCTTTATAGCTAGATGATCTAAGTTGTGCACCCCTTTCACTTTTTGTAGGCCATTCTTTAGGCTAGAGACCATCATCTCTTGTGAATGCATCTCCCAAGGTGATGGTAGGGTTGTTACTCTACGAATTTTAGGGTGCAAGTAAAGCTTATGAAGACTCAAGACTGATATTCACTTGAATGGCCTGATGTCGCGGCCTCAAATCCTCCCACCAAATGTGAGACCACATCTCATGTTCTTCAATCTGATGGGGCAAGGATCGAATGCATGCATCTACAACCACTTCCTGCTACTGCTACTTTGCAAGGAGCCTTCTTTCTTCTCGTTGTTTCTCCCTCTATAAACATTGCAAAAGTGCCTTCTGTTTGTCGTTCCAATAACGAACTATTTATTTTCTTGCCCTACAATCTGTTCCTTATGCCTTAACCAAGATTTTTAGCTTTCTTATCTTGCAACCTTTGTCATTTGTCATTCTGAAAAATGAGCCATTTCTTTCCTTGCCCTAAAATCTGTTCCTTATGCCTTGACCAAGATTTTTAACTTTCCTATCCCCCCGCAGCCTCTGTTTGGTTCTCTTGCAAGCCATGATGAGGTACATCTTCCTATTGATAAAATGGAGACAGTTATTGAACCGCCACCAAAACAAAGACCAGCTAGCTAGTGAGTCGAGCAAAGAATAGAAGACAAATTACTTGAGTAAAGAAGATAATGCCAAACCAAAAGAATGAGGTCACGTTCAGCTGACTTTGCACGAGGTATGTTGCAGGACGGTAGGAGGAGAATATACTTTGTAGGGCAGCGAGATGAGGATGAACTATAATATTCAAATATTTGCAGGATGGGGAGTGAGAATTTTCAAAAGTGCACGACAATAACATAATTTTTAGCTGTAGTGATTTTCCTCCACTAGCAATATCCATCAGCAAAATTGATTATACCAGTTGCCCTCAAGCATGTGTAATGTGGCCAAATTGCTTTAAAAGACAAATAGGCCAAAGGGCATACTATCGGGTTTGATGTTGTATATTTATTATGAGATCCAATGACCTTTGACATGCTTATGAGCCATGGCTCATATAGCAAGAAAGTACATGCAAAAAGAACCAATATGAAATTATAAAAATAGTGTCGAATTTATTAAAAGATCATTGCACATTCTCAAATTGTTCCATTCTAAGTGAATCTAAATACCAATATCACCAACTATCAATGTTTTAAGACCACCATGCAGTAGTCCCACTACCTTGGATTTTAAATTTTCCAACCGTTTTGGTTTTCAATAAATCAAGAAATATTATGGAGGTGCCCGTGAATGGGTGTGGAAAAATTTAGCACAAAATTGGAGGCCCCTTAAACCATACCTAAGGTTCTCAATTAGGTGTGTCCTTGGGTTCAAGAGAAGCTCATGTAGTGTAGTTTTGGATTTTTACTTGGTTGCATGTATCTGCTAAATTAATTGTTGTATCCTATATCTCTAGGATACATGCTTCACGTGCAACATAACACTTTTAATGCTTTAGTGGTCTTGTCCCCATCTGAGGCATATCAAATATTCAAAGGCAAGACAAAGCACCTATAGACATGCACACAGACGCATTTACTCAACTTAAAAAAAACTTATGGGCACGTTTATTTGCACGTTTATTAGCACGTCTACAGACCTGCATCTAAAGGCGCATCTACATAGCAGATAGACGCGCCTATAGACGTGCATATACACGTAAATAGATGCTCTGCTAGAATTTTTAAAAAACAAACAGATGCATCCATAAATGCATTTATAGACGCGTCTATAGATGCACAAATAGATGCCCCTCGAACAGACATATGCGGATATAGATGTGTTTATAGACGCCCTGATAGATGCGCTACATAATATTTTTTAAATTTTGTGTACTTGAACAAAATGCTGTGTATGTTGTGTATGCTATGTAGTTACAGAAATCCCATTTCCACATTGTGTAATTCAATTCTTATAGCCAACCGCATTTTAATTAGCACTCTTGTAAGCACGTCTATAGCCGACAATTACAATTCCAAATAAAACATTACAGCTCCAAAATGTTTAGTTCACAAGGCATTAATTGATAGAACGTTGCACAAGAAAATTGAAAGCCAAAAAAATAAAAAGAGTATATTAATTCATAGCTCAAAAAGTGCTTGTATGTACATACATATAGCACGAAGCTAAGCCATGTCCTATGGCTTCAGGTACCAAAAATAAGATGAGTGTATATACAAGAGGCACGAAGCCAAGCCAGTGGCTTTAAGGTCAAAATAGAGTAGCTAACACTACTTCTACGACTAATCTAGGAGAAAAAAAGAGAGAAAAAGAGAGGAGATAAGAGAGAAAAGGAGAGATGAAAAGAGAAGGAAAGAGAGGATAAAAGAGAGAAGGAAAAAGAGAGGAAAATATAGACTTCAATCCCTTTTTTCAATCATGCTTTCCCTTTCCATCATTCATGTAATCCCCTTCTTCAATCATGCAATCCCTTTCCATCATTCATGCAATCCCTTTCTTCATTCATGAAATCACTTATTTCCATCATTCAATATGCAATCCTTTTCTTGGAAGTGGAAGTGGAAAGGGAAAGGGAAGAGGAAAGAGAAAGGAAAGGAAAGGGAAGGGAAGGGAAGGGAAGGGAAGGCCAGGCCAGGGAAAAATAACAGAGCGCGTCTATCTTCATGTATAATAGCGCGTCTATAGATGCGGCTATTTGTTTCCAAAAATAGAGTAGATGCATCTATAGACACGCTCTTAGATGCACTCTCAGATGCATCTATAGACACGCTCCGACAGATGGACTATTCTAAAAACTCGATAAGGACATGCGCCCGACACAAAAGCACAACACTAGTACCAAAAACATTCGTTTCTTGGATACGACAAAGGACGAATCCAAAGAGAGCAACTTTCAAAGAAGATCAACTGTAAAGAGACTTACCTTGGATAGAGGTATGGAAGCTTCTTGTCCTTCTTCAAAGCTGCTTCTCTTTCTTCTCTTCATTGTTCACCCTTTGCTTCTCTTTCTTCTCTTCCTTGTTTACCCTCTTCTCTTATGTGCTGGGAGATGATTCTGTAAGCCTGGAGATAAGTGTGGGTGCTTGGAGATAAGTGTGGATGCTTGCAACTGTGTCTGTTAATAGCAAAGCAAGCCGCACGATGCAAAAAGTATGTGAAGAAAAGCAAGTGCACTAAAAGTAGGTTTGAAAATCGTGTCTATAAGCACATCTAATTGCGCATCTATATACACATCTAAATGCGCATCTAATTGCACGTCTACAACATGGTTTAGATGCGTCTATAGGCATGCATCACAGAACAGACACAGTTTTAGATGCGGTATAGATGCACCATAGAGTTTTAAGATTAAATATTTGATACAAGAGCAAAATTTTTGGGTTGTTTATTTGTAGGATGTCTTCATCTTCAACAAGTAGCTCCAGTGAGGATGAATCCCTCCGTATCCACCATCGCGAAATGTGGTTGGAGCAAAAAATCAAATGTATGTGTGATCGATGTCGAGGAAACATGTATTGTGCATGCAGGATTACACTCAATCACATCTCAAAGTATGGAGAATGGGATGCGACTGTAAACATGGTAAGTGTTAAAGAGTTAAGGTTATTTAAGATACCTATGGTTCTTCATATGTTGGAGTTATGATCCCGTTTTTATTTGATATAGGATGCAGTGCCACACTCATGCATGTTGCCCTATGCTCGTCGTGAGGAGGCAAAGCATCGGCGATATGAGGTGGGATCTTCAGGAGGGACTTTTACAGATGCATGGAGTGATGGTGATAGTAGCCCTCTGCCATTACCTCATGAAGCCATGGAGGAGGAGGTGTTTGATGATATGGTGCAGGATTTATATGTCCATCAATCCAAAGAGAGGGATGATAGCATGGAGTAGGATGATCTTTTTACCATAGCATCGACTCCACTATTTGAGGGGTGCACATTCTTTGTTCTACGTGCCTCCCTTAAGTTACTAAACTTGCAAACCATCTATGGATGGAGCAATGTAAGTTTGAATGCATTACTCAAGTAAGCTTTAAAGTCTATTTTGCAAACATGGTGAATTATGCTAGTGGGTCAATTACTCAAATGCTTTTTCTCATTTATAGTCTTCACGTGCAGGCTATTGTGTAAAATGCTTCCAAGGGAGAATAAATTACCGACCTTAAGAGATATGGCAAGGCAACATGTGACCTCTCTTGGAGGATTAGATTACAAGTGCATCCATGCATGCATCAATGATTGCGTTTTGTTTCGTGGACCACATAAGGATGCAAGAGAGTGTCCTACTTGTGGAGAGGCAAGATATAGAGTAGATCTCAAAACTTTGGACGTGCCTCGTAAGGTTCTGCAAAGTAGTCTTGATGTGACGATGCATGACTTCCCAGACTATGGCAAGTGTTCAGGTAAGCATTGCACTTCTAATTATGAGTAGGCAAAGGATGTGGCACCCTTAACCCACCTTCAACTCTTAATTGCATCTATTGTTCAGGTCTCACTACATCGAGTTACCATGCATGTCTTGTTTGTGGTCCTTCCCTTGTTGCCTCATGGGCAGACACATTGAATAAGGTCATCTATGAGAATCACCATCGATTTCTCCCACCTGATCATCCTAGATATGTTGCCCCTTGGAATGAAGTCCTCCCACAATCACTCACTGCGGGAGATTGGATGAGAATTTGGGACGGTTCCATGACACCTCCACCACTTGGCATGAGCTAGTAAGGGTTTGCAACTATTGTGTACTATATTGGCTAGAAATAAAGATTGCCCTCTAACAGCAGCTTTTGTTTAGATACTCCATCTTTTATCGTTTACCATATTGGTCCCACCTCAAGATCAATCACCTGCTTGATCCCATGCATATCTTCAAGAATGTGGCATCTACCATTTGGGAACATTTGAACGGGACACGAGATTTCGCAGGCATAAGGGAGGATCTACGTACCATAGAGAGGATGCATGAAGCTTGGCCACAAGAGAGACCAAATGGGCATGTTTTTTTACCTCGTGCACCATGGAGGTTATCAAAGCTAGATGATACAAAATGTGATGCGTATCAATGCTCCATGCAAGGTGTTCATATTGCTAATATGGTGTACTTTTTCATTTCTAGGTATGTGAGCTCAAAGAAAATAGATCCCACCATGTTTGATAATGCTCGAGTTATGTCAGTGGAGGTGGTTTGTTTAGTGGAGGAGACATTTTCACATTCTATTCTCATAAGCCAACTACATCTCATAGTGCATTTGGTGTATAAGGTTGCTATATGCGGTACTATACATGCACGATGGTTGTTCTTCCTCGAGCACTTCATGAAGACCTTGAAGGGTTTCGTGAGATAAAATGCAAGACCCGAGGGTAGCATGGCCAAGGGTTGGTTGGTACAAGAGTCACTTGTATATATTTTTAAGTTTCTTGTTGATGTGGATAGCTTTCTCCCACGACTATGGAGAGATGATGAAGACCTAAGGATGACCTCTATTGTACCTCAAGGAAAAGGACGCAACAAAGTAATAGACATAGAGTTGCTTAATAATATCAACCTCTATTATGTGCTTAATAGTGATGTGATGAAAAGATGGGTGACAAGATACGAGGATGCAAAGGCAAGAAGACAAGAAGAAAGGGCCCTCTTTCGTACACACCATGGATCTCGTGTGCCATACCCTCAATATCTAAGAGCACTTTCAAAGGATATTCATGAATGTGGATTGGCTACTTGACGAAATGGAGAAAGCAGAGAAAGACGAGGGGATGCATATCACAATGGAAGAATGGGAGTATGCTAGGGGATGCATGAGCAAGTTTGGTATATAGAATGTTATCCATAAGTTAGGAGCTTTCAATAATTTAGATTGCTTATTTAATTGATTTTGTCTTGGTGTAGTGTACTATGTTCAATGCTATATGGTATGAGGGCAAGCATTTTTGAACACAACAGATTAATGATAAGAGAAACACACAAGATTGCAGCATCATTGCTAGCTTTGAGGGAGCCAATGGAGCCATGGATGATTATTGTGGCATAATCCAAGATATTATTAAGCTTGACTTTTGACGCTTCTTTGTGTATGTTTTGGACGTAAAGTGGTTTAAGGACACGGTGGAAAGAGACCCTAATGCAACAATCAAATGCCATACAAGTGGCTTTATAACTATTGACTCCACAAAGTTTTGGCAAAGTAAGGACACACTAGTACTACTGCAACAATGTGAACAGGTACTATACACACATATAAAAATCCTCACTTTTAAATATTTGATACCTTCGATGCAAGGAAAATAACATGATTGTATTTGTGTTTGAATTAGATTGTCCATCAACTAATGGTGGATAATAATAGATGGTGGCATGTCATACCTATTATGCCATGTTCCAAAGTGATTTATAGTACATTTACTAATATGGAGCGTATGGAGGATGATCATGGCCATGGAGGTGATGATGACCGTGATATGAGAGAGGAGGATGATCATGAGATAGGAGATACAAATATTGAGGCCAGTACCCATGAGGATGAGCCTACCATTGGTGATGCTGATTTTGATGAGCACATGAGTAGCACAAGTAGTAGTGGGTTGAATGTATTTGTAGATCTAAACACTTGTTTGGATTTTGAAGTAGATAGTTTGGCAAGGGTTGATCTCATTGAGGATAAGATTGAACCATAGCCCATCATTGATATTGGCAAAACTATTTTACATATTGTCTCATTCTTCTCACCTCACTTAATTTTTGTATATGTGGGTTTTCAAAAAAGCATTGATGTTTTTGTTAAAATTATGTGCTTTGGTAATCATGGGCAATGTTTGGAAAGCAGTGATATACATTTACCAGCCTACACCAAAATCTCACTTTCTATATTCTTTGTTTTGCATCTAAATACGCATCTAATTCTCAGTGTAGACGCACTAATAGATGCACAAATAGATGCATTGTTAGACGCAGTGTTAGATGCACCCGTATTTTCTCAGTGTAGATGCACTAATAGACGCGTCAATGCACGTGCAAATAGACGCGCTGTTAGATACGCTCGTAATTTCTCTATTCAAGCAATGCCTATAGATGCGCCCACTATATTGCACGTCTATCAAGTGCGTCTATAGTTGCTTTGTGTTGTTGTGTTCCTTGGTCTTATTTTTGGAGAGGAATTGTGTCACACAAATGTGTGGTTATGTGCTAAATGCAAACTACTATGTGTCAAATAAATGTTTGGTTATATGCTAAACTAACAAAATTCAAATAAAACATATTCTAAGTAAATCTAGCTACATGCCCCCATCTAGTTTATAATCAATAGAGATTCGATTTCAAAAATAGATTCGCTAGTTATGTTCTTAGATGTTAAAATAAAATGAAGGATGAAGTACGTGGGTATTGAATAAAATAAAATGAAGGATGAGGTAGGTGGTTAGGGTGACCTTGAATGTGGGCTACGTTACCGCAGTTGCTTGACGCCCATCAATCACGCAGCGTGCTCATCAACGTGATTAGTAGCCTTATTCCATGATAAATAATGGGAGGATGTGTATAAGAAACGTAGCTCACTCGTCAACCTTTTCCTTGCTCACAATCTTCTTCCTCTACAGTCTCCATATATTTATTCATCACCATGCAGCCTCCTCATGCCTTCGATGTAGTGCGTCGTCCTTGCACTATCCTGCATCGATGGCCGCTGCTCTCCACGCACTTGGCTCTCCTGCTTCTCGCATCTAGAAGTTTCTTGGTGACACTTCATGACTCACATCAGGTACTACTTGTTGTGAGGAAAAGAGAGGAAAATATAGAGTTCAATCCCTTTTTTCAATCATGCTTTCCCTTTCCATCATTCATGTAATCCCCTTCTTCAATCATGCAATCCCTTTCCATCATTCATGCAATCCCTTTCTTCATTCATGAAATCACTTATTTCCATCATTCAATATGCAATCCTTTTCTTGGAAGTGGAAGTGGGAAGGGAAAGGGAAGAGGAAAGAGAAAGGAAAGGAAAGGGAAGGGAAGGGAAGGGAAGGGAAGGCCAGGCCAGGGAAAAATAACAGAGCGCGTCTATCTTCATGTATAATAGCGCGTCTATAGATGCAGCTATTTGTTTCCAAAAATAGAGTAGATGCATCTATAGACACGCTCTTAGATGCACTCTCAGATGCATCTATAGACACGCTCCGACAGATGGACTATTCTAAAAACTCGATAAGGACATGCGCCCGACACAAAAGCACAACACTAGTACCAAAAACATTCGTTTCTTGGATACGACAAAGGACGAATCCAAAGAGAGCAACTTTCAAAGAAGATCAACTGTAAAGAGACTTACCTTGGATAGAGGTATGGAAGCTTCTTGTCCTTCTTCAAAGCTGCTTCTCTTTCTTCTCTTCATTGTTCACCCTTTGCTTCTCTTTCTTCTCTTCCTTGTTTACCCTCTTCTCTTATGTGCTGGGAGATGATTCTGTAAGTCTGGAGATAAGTGTGGGTGCTTGGAGATAAGTGTGGATGCTTGCAACTGTGTCTGTTAATAGCAAAGCAAGCCGCACGATGCAAAAAGTATGTGAAGAAAAGCAAGTGCACTAAAAGTAGGTTTGAAAATCGCGTCTATAAGCACGTCTAATTGCCCATCTATATACACATCTAAATGCGCATCTAATTGCACGTCTACAACATGGTTTAGATGCGTCTATAGGCACGCATTACAGAACAGACACAGTTTTAGATGCGGTATAGATGCACCATAGAGTTTTAAGATTAAATATTTGATACAAGAGCAAAATTTTTGGGTTGTTTATTTGTAGGATGTCTTCATCTTCAACAAGTAGCTCCAGTGAGGATGAATCCCTCCGTATCCACCATCGCGAAATGTGGTTGGAGCAAAAAATCAAATGTATGTGTGATCGATGTCGAGGAAACATGTATTGTGCATGCAGGATTACACTCAATCACATCTCAAAGTATGGAGAATGGGATGCGACTGTAAACATGGTAAGTGTTAAAGAGTTAAGGTTATTTAAGATACCTATGGTTCTTCATATGTTTGAGTTATGATCCCGTTTTTATTTGATATAGGATGCAGTGCCACACTCGCATATGTTGCCCTATGCTCGTCGTGAGGAGGCAAAGCATCGGCGATATGAGGTGGGATCTTCAGGAGGGACTTTTACAGATGCATGGAGTGATGGTGATAGTAGCCCTCTGCCATTACCTCATGAAGCCATGGAGGAGGAGGTGTTTGATGATATGGTGCAGGATTTATATGTCCATCAATCCAAAGAGAGGGATGATAGCATGGAGTAGGATGATCTTTTTACCATAGCATCGACTCCACTATTTGAGGGGTGCACATTCTTTGTTCTACGTGCCTCCCTTAAGTTACTAAACTTGCAAACCATCTATGGATGGAGCAATGTAAGTTTGAATGCATTACTCAAGTAAGCTTTAAAGTCTATTTTGCAAACATGGTGAATTATGCTAGTGGGTCAATTACTCAAATGCTTTTCCTCATTTATGGTCTTCACATGCAGGCTATTGTGTAAAATGCTTCCAAGGGAGAATAAATTACCGACCTTAAGAGATATGGCAAGGCAACATGTGACCTCTCTTGGAGGATTAGATTACAAGTGCATCCATGCATGCATCAATGATTGCGTTTTGTTTCGTGGACCACATAAGGATGCAAGAGAGTGTCCTACTTGTGGAGAGGCAAGATATAGAGTAGATCTCAAAACTTTGGACGTGCCTCGTAAGGTTCTGCAAAGTAGTCTTGATGTGACGATGCATGACTTCCCAGACTATGGCAAGTGTTCAGGTAAGCATTGCACTTCTAATTATGAGTAGGCAAAGGATGTGGCACCCTTAACCCACCTTCAACTCTTAATTGCATCTATTGTTCAGGTCTCACTACATCGAGTTACCATGCATGCCTTGTTTGTGGTCCTTCCCTTGTTGCCTCATGGGCAGACACATTGAATAAGGTCATCTATGAGAATCACCATCGATTTCTCCCACCTGATCATTCTAGATATGTTGCCCCTTGGAATGAAGTCCTCCCACAATCACTCACTGCAGGAGATTGGATGAGAATTTGGGACAGTTCTATGACACCTCCACCACTTGGCATGAGCTAGTAAGGGTTTGCAACTATTGTGTACTATATTGGCTAGAAATAAAGATTGCCCTCTAACACCAGCTTTTGTTTAGATACTCCATCTTTTATCGTTTACCATATTGGTCCCACCTCAAGATCAATCACCTGCTTGATCCCATGCATATCTTCAAGAATGTGGCATCTACCATTTGGGAACATTTGAACGGGACACGAGATTTCGCAGGCATAAGGGAGGATCTACGTACCATAGAGAGGATGCATGAAGCTTGGCCACAAGAGAGACCAAATGGGCATGTTTTTTTACCTCGTGCACCATGGAGGTTATCAAAGCTAGATGATACAAAATGTGATGCGTATCAATGCTCCATGCAAGGTGTTCATATTGCTAATATGGTGTACTTTTTCATTTCTAGGTATGTGAGCTCAAAGGAAATAGATCCCACCATGCTTGATAATGCTCGAGTTATGTCAGTGGAGGTGGTTTGTTTAGTGGAGGAGACATTTTCACATTCTATTCTCATAAGCCAACTACATCTCATAGTGCATTTGGTGGATAAGGTTGCTATATGCGGTACTATACATGCACGATGGTTGTTCTTCCTCGAGCACTTCATGAAGATCTTGAAGGGTTTCGTGAGATAAAATGCAAGACCCGAGGGTAGCATGGCCAAGGGTTGGTTGGTACAAGAGTCACTTGTATATATTTTTAAGTTTCTTGTTGATGTGGATAGCTTTCTCCCACGACTATGGAGAGATGATAAAGACCTAAGGATGACCTCTATTGTACCTCAAGGAAAAGGACGCAACAAAGTAATAGACATAGAGTTGCTTAATAATATCAACCTCTATTATGTGCTTAATAGTGATGTGATGAAAAGATGGGTGACAAGATACGAGGATGCAAAGGCAAGAAGACAAGAAGAAAGGGCCCTCTTTCGTACACACCATGGATCTCGTGTGCCATACCCTCAATATCTAAGAGCACTTTCAAAGGATATTCATGTGGATTGGCTACTTGACGAAATGGAGAAAGCAGAGAAAGACGAGGGGATGCATATCACAATGGAAGAATGGGAGTATGCTAGGGGATGCATGAGCAAGTTTGGTATATAGAATGTTATCCATAAGTTAGGAGCTTTCAATAATTTAGATTGCTTATTTAATTGATTTTGTCTTGGTGTAGTGTACTATGTTCAATGCTATATGGTATGAGGGCAAGCATTTTTGAACACAACAGATTAATGATAAGAGAAACACACAAGATTGCAGCATCATTGCTAGCTTTGAGGGAGCCAATGGAGCCATGGATGATTATTGTGGCATAATCCAAGATATTATTAAGCTTGACTTTCGACGCTTCTTTGTGTATGTTTTGGACGTAAAGTGGTTTAAGGACGCGGTGGAAAGAGACCCTAATGCAACAATCAAATGCCATACAAGTGGCTTTGTAACTATTGACTCCACAAAGTTTTGGCAAAGTAAGGACACACTAGTACTACTGCAACAATGTGAACAGGTACTATACACACATATAAAAATCCTCACTTTTAAATATTTGATACCTTCGATGCAAGGAAAATAACATGATTGTATTTGTGTTTGAATTAGATTGTCCATCAACTAATGGTGGATAATAATAGATGGTGGCATGTCATACCTATTATGCCATGTTCCAAAGTGATTTATAGTACATTTACTAATATGGAGCGTATGGAGGATGATCATGGCCATGGAGGTGATGATGACCGTGATATGAGAGAGGAGGATGATCATGAGATAGGAGATACAAATATTGAGGCCAGTACCCATGAGGATGAGCCTACCATTGGTGATGCTGATTTTGATGAGCACATGAGTAGCACAAGTAGTAGTAGGTTGAATGTATTTGTAGATCTAAACACTTGTTTGGATTTTGAAGTAGATAGTTTGGCAAGGGTTGATCTCATTGAGGATGAGATTGAACCGTAGCCCATCATTGATATTGGCAAAACTATTTTACATATTGTCTCATTCTTCTCACCTCACTTAATTTTTGTATATGTGGGTTTACAAAAAAGCATTGATGTTTTTGTTAAAATTATGTGCTTTGGTAATCATGGGCAATGTTTGGAAAGCAGTGATATACATTTACCAGCCTACACCAAAATCTCACTTTCTGTATTCTCTGTTTTGCATCTAAATACGCATCTAATTCTCAGTGTAGACGCACTAATAGATGCACAAATAGACGCATTGTTAGACGCAGTGTTAGATGCACCCGTATTTTCTCAGTGTAGATGCACTAATAGACGCGTCAATGCACGTGCAAATAGACGCGCTGTTAGATACGCTCGTAATTTCTCTATTCAAGCAATGCCTATAGATGCGCCCACTATATTGCACGTCTATCAAGTGCGTCTATAGTTGCTTTGTGTTGTTGTGTTCCTTGGTCTTATTTTTGGAGAGGAATTGTGTCACACAAATGTGTGGTTATGTGCTAAATGCAAACTACTATGTGTCAAATAAATGTTTGGTTATATGCTAAACTAACAAAATTCAAATAAAACATATTCTAAGTAAATCTAGCTACATGCCCCCATCTAGTTTATAATCAATAGAGATTCGATTTCAAAAATAGATTCGCTAGTTATGTTCTTAGATGTTAAAATAAAATGAAGGATGAAGTACGTGGGTATTGAATAAAATAAAATGAAGGATGAGGTAGGTGGTTAGGGTGACCTTGAATGTGGGCTACGTTACCGCAGTTGCTTGACGCCCATCAATCACGCAGCGTGCTCATCAACGTGATTAGTAGCCTTATTCCATGATAAATAATGGGAGGATGTGTATAAGAAACGTAGCTCACTCGTCAACCTTTTCCTTGCTCACAATCTTCTTCCTCTACAGTCTCCATATATTTATTCATCACCATGCAGCCTCCTCATGCCTTCGATGTAGTGCGTCGTCCTTGCACTATCCTGCATCGATGGCCGCTGCTCTCCACGCACTTCGCTCTCCTGCTTCTCTTTCTCACTTCTCGCGGCACTACCTCGGGCCTGCAGCTCGGTTACTACTCCCACACCTGTCCTGCCGCTGAACGCATCGTCAAGGAAACCCTCGAGGGCCTCCTGCTATCGGATGTTACCGCTTCGGCCGCCCTTCTCCGGCTCGCTTTTCACGATTGCAATGTCGAGGTGATCATCGCTTGTCTGCTTTTCTATCTGGATGAATGTCATATGGTTCTACTGCCTCATCTAGCCAGTCTCCAGATGGCGCGGGAGAACAGACCCTTGCCACGGAAAATTGCTTTGTAAGGCTTGTAATGCATCTCGTGCTTAATTACAGGCTTGTGATGCTTCCATCCTCCTCGAGGACGCGCCCGGACGTATTGAGAGCGAGCTCCACTCTGCACTCAATTTCGGCATCAGAAGATTGGACTTCATCGACGTAATCAAGGCAGCTCTGGAAGCGAAGTGCCCCGGCACGGTTTCATGCGCAGATATCATCGTTCTGGCAGCTCGTGATGCAGTCGCTCTGGTGCAGCCGCCTCATCTCGTCCACTGCAATAGATGCTGTGAAAAACTTATATCTCTATTTCTACACGCACCTTACAGCTGACAACTCCTTCACGTTTTTTGCAGACGGGAGGACCCAAGATCCCAGCTCTGACTGGTCGTAAGGATAGCATGCAAGCCTACAAATCGTTGGCCGATACATCTCTGCCACCAGCTACCGCGTCCGTTGATGACGTGTTACAAGCTTTTTCCCCGCAAGGCATCAATCTGGAGGAATCAGTTGCGCTCCTTGGTACGTTCGACCGACTATGGAGTTGCTTCGACCTTTGCATCAAAGCACATCGTACAGTCTTTCCCCTATCTGATTCTGAAACCATGTGATGCAGTTCTAATCCTCCGGGAATATTTTCTTTGCAGGATCCCATACACTTGGCGTGTCGCACTGCCTCAGCTTTGAGAACCGGCTCAAGCCCGCGGTCGACAAATCACTGAACCCTGTTTTTGGGGAAGCTTTGGAGGCTTTGTGCGCACATCCCTCAAACATCACAACAGTTCCCAACGATAACACGAATCTGCTGTTCGACAATCAGTACTATCGAGACTTGAGTGTTGGTAGAGGGGTGCTCACCACAGACGCAAATCTAGCGTCCGATCCTCGCAGAGCCCCGGTTGTAAAACGATTCGCAACAGACAAGAAGGCCTTCTTCAACGCGTACGTGACTGGATTTCTGAAGCTTACCCAGGCGAAGGTTCTCTCGGATGGGCAAGGCCAAGTTCGGAAAAACTGCAAACGAGTCAACTAGTCAGCAGCTTCACGTTTTTGCAGTTTCCCCAGCCAGTCTCCAGCTCCTTCACATTAAAATGCGCAATTTTTTGGGTCTGCAGATTGAACCATGTTAAGTATGCTAGCTTGCGGCCGCAGTTTAGATCATAATAAATCAGTTTGTAATCATGTTTTGAGTTTGAGTGCCACCTCCCGTGATCAAATGAATATCTCCATTTCGGTTAGGCTACTAATGACTAGCCTCCCCCTTCTAGCCATAAGTACCTCTCTCACGGGTGGTGCATGAGCTCAAAGATCCTTTTGTTTTATATTAGTAGGATGCTATAAACTAAAGGCCTTGAAGAAGAATATCAACTATTATAGCATAGCTAAGAGGTGTGATAAATGAGAAGGAAAACTCACAAGTCTCCACTATTTCCACCAAGGTTGACACTCCTCCTAGTGAATGGAATTGAGATTTCCCATTGATAGATCCCTCAATATCAATCAGAAGATCCAAGAGGAAATCATGGCAAGCTCCAAACTTCTAGCTTTGACTTGTTCCCTTTATGTCTTAAGGAATTGGCTACAAGACCCTTTGAGAAAGTGTGAGGTCTCCCTCTATTAAAGAGAAGCAAAGAAGAGAAGTGCCCCTACCTTGCACCTACCTGGCTGCAAGAATCAAGAAAGAAGATCAACTAGTCACCTGAAGGGCATGTAGTTTGGGTTATTGTTTGCTTGGGTGTAGCCATTTTTGGTGAGGTTCAGGGACTTTTCTGTATATAGGTATCTTGCATGATGCATTGCTCAATGGAATTCGGTAAACTTTGTCTTCAAGTTGTCGTATACATTCCAAACTTAAACATGAGAGCAAAAAATTATGGAATAAGGATTTAGAACGAGACCGTTTAAGCATTACAAGTGCTATGTTGCATGTGAAGCATGCATCCTGAAGACTATAGGATATAGCAATTTATTCAAAAAGGTCAAAATTGTGTTCTATACATACATGCAACCAAGTAATTATTCAAAAGTACACTCCGTGAGCTTCTCGTCAACCCAAGGACACACCTAAATGAGAACATTAGGCATGGGTTAATGGGCCTCCAATGTTGTGCTAAAGTGATGCATACCCATTTGAGGGCATGCTCCATAACTTATTTTTGATTTGTTAAAAACCAAAAGGAATTGACAATTTGGAATCCAAACTAGTGGGACTACTGCATGGTGGTCTTAAAACATTGATAGTTGTTGGTATTGGTATCTATATTTACCCTAAAATGAAAAAAGTTGAAAAAGTGCAATTTGTGCATGTGCAAATATCTTTTAATAAATCCAACACTATTTATAATTTTGAATTATTTCTTTTTCCATGTACTTGCTTGCTATATGGCTCATAAGCATGCCAAAGGTCATTGCATTTCATAATACATAGCATCAAACCCGATAGCTTGCCCTTTGGCCTATTTATGTTTTGAAGCATTTCATGCCACATTGCACTTGTTTGGGATATCCAATTCTGCTAACGTGTATCTCCAGAGGGGGGACTTGGAAAAACCTTTTTTAATTATTATTTATTGACCCCTCCCCCCCCCCCTTTCACTAACTTTTATACTCTAATGGGTAACACAATATCCCCCCTTACACTCTAACATGTTACACATTTCTTTCCTCCTAATTTCCTTGTGGATATTATCGACATCAATCTAAGTTTAGGGGCACTATCAACATGATTCCCTCATGTGTATGGCCATTTATTAATTTTATATTATTTAAGATCCTCTTATTTTTCCACCTAGTTTATAAGTTTCCACCCTAATACACATACTTTTTCTTACTTAGTCATTGGCATTATAGGTAGTGATTTATAACTCACACTAATTTCCCCCCTCCCCCCTTTTTTTCCATCTTGTTTATTTGCACTTGTGTATTATACAAATGCCCCCCCTACCCCCTTTTGCTTTTCCTTTAGAATATGTTAATTATTTGATTTAGCAAAACCTATTATTATTATTTATTGACCCTGTTTCCCCGGGCCCTTCATTAACTTTTATACTTTAATGGGTGACACAATACCTAAAGTGTGACACATTACTTTCTCCCTTGTTTTCTCATGGTGGTAGATATTATTGACATTAATCTAAGTTTAAGGGCACTATCAACATGATTCTCTCATGTGTATGGCCATTTCTTACCTTTGTATGCTTTCAGATCATCTCATGTTTATGAGCATTATTCCAATGTTTAAGATCCTCTTATGCTTTAAGATCCTCTTATGTTCTTGTGTATGGATATGTCTAACCCCTTAACCACCAAACCCCCCAACCTAACCACACCCACCTCCCACACTCTCCACTTTACTCCCACCACCATGCACCTTTGTTACATCTCTTGGACATGTGGTCTCATCGTGATCATCCCCCTTTTTATGAGCCTCATAAGCTCCTGCCTTTCTTTGAGTCTGCCCAGCTTTCTTGCCCCTCTTACCTTCTTGTTTCCTTTTTCTCTAGATCCTTCATCATCTTCTTCATAAATACTTTTGCCATGACCTCAGTTCCCACCTTTGTAATGTTCATCCCACTTTGTCTTTCAACTATAGCTTCACCCTACCATTTGCTCCTTTGAGAGCTCTCAGTATAGTAGTTCCTTGATCAAATCCTTACCTCCCTCTTGCTTTCTTATGATATGCATCTCTTCTTCTTTCACGCATCAAGCTATCTGATGGGTTGGACACCTCCTTTCCTTTGCATGCTATGTTGTATTTCTAAAGTTCTATGCTAACTGGGAACCATGAGATCTTCACAAAAATCCTGTCTTAATTCTTTGCTAGTGTACAACCTTGCTTACTTCAACTCAAATCTTTGAATTTTTTCTCTTGCTCTTCGAGCTTCAATTAGCCATCTTCCATAACTCCTTAGTGGTAGCTTTGCCACTCATATGTAAGCTTCATCTTCATGAGCACAATACCCTTTCTCCACACACATTTCCTTATGTCTCCCATGCTATTATGAAACCTTTTGTCTTGATTCCCCTCTTCATCCATTCTTTTTCTTAAATATTTAAAGGATGGGCTATGTATAGCCTTCATTGTAGCTGTCATTGCCGTACCTGCTAAATGATATAATCACTTAATCGATTTATTGTCTCTTGTAGCCACCTATCTTTCACATACAATGAGCTAGGCGAGATCTGCTTTGATCCACCTTGTTTCTACCTCTTCTTGCAATCTCTTGCACTGACTAGCATGAGCTTACATTGGTGCCTTCACAACTACTTACCCAAACACCTTCACGACTACTTATTGCATATACTTATGTACTTATTTAGTATATATATATATATTCACTTATAATACTTTCATATATATTCACTACATTGGCCACCTCACAAGCTGCCCAAATTGGTAGCTCCCTAAGTTATATCTACTCTAGCTCATGGTCGAATGATGCCTTTTAATATAGCTCCCTTTGCTAGCATGTCATTAGTTTTGCACTTAGGCATCTTCTTCCTTTCTATCCTCCACCTCTTCTATCTTCCAATCTCCTATATACATCTATTCTCCACAGCCTCTTGTAGGAATATAAAAGAGCAAGAGTGCTTATGGGATAATTGTAGAGGTGCCACATGGCACACACTCAAGACACAAAGACTAAACTGAGACTAGACAAATGTAGACTAGGGAAATAGTACACCTAGTGTGCACTTATCTCCAACACCCCCCTTTAGTGGACACTAGGAGGAAGACAGAAAGACAAGACTAGAAGACAGACATAAAGACCGATAGATTGAGAGACAAGACAGACAAAGATCCTGAGACACCCCTCCTCAAGTGATATCCTCATATGGGTCCACAAGGGTAGGGACAAGATGGATCTAAAACAAAATACAGTCAGATTGATAGACAAATAGATAGACAGACAAGACTAGATAGACAGAAGACTGATTGTAGTCAAACAGATGGACCTTGGAGACATTCCCTCCTTAGGTCCAAAAGCAGAAACAGTAAGACACTAGAACCCCTTGACCTACATCATCGGTGGTCAAAGTGGTAGACAAGAAATATGAAGTAATAAGAAAGCCCACTTCTCATCATATGAGGAAGGAACAGCAAGATCTGCTGATGGAGTCGATGTTGCAGCAACATGGGCTGAGGTAGATGCAGGGGCTGATGTAGAGGGTTTGGAGTAGCAGTCCTTCTCCCGGTGATTATCACGGCCACAAATGGTGCATGGATGAGCCTTGAAACAGTCCTTCTCCATATGATTAGTTTTGCCACAATGGGTGCAAGGCTTTCTTACCTTAGAACTTCCTTTCTTTGGTAAAAATGCAGTGTTAGTTACCTTTCGTTGTTGAGTTCTTTCTTCTTCTTGGAGAGCATTGATGATACCTTCAAGAGAAGGATTATTGTGATACTTGAAGGTAGTGACAAGAGTAGCATAGGTGTCAGGTAAGCTTTTGAGAAGCACAGCAATAGCAATATCTTTGGAGATGGAGGACTTCACTGATGCAAGCTGAACCATAAGACTGCGAAGATAATTGACATGAGAGGCTATAGTAGCTCCCTCCTGTGCATATGTAGATCAAAGAATGAGATCATAAGTGCAATCTTAGAGTTTTTAGATCGGGGTCCAAAAAGGGTATCCAAAGTGATCCATGCTTGAGAAGCAGACTGTATGTCGGAGATGTGATGAATGTAATCATCTCCAAGACCGAGCAAGATGATAGCATAGGCTTTGTCGTTCTTAGCAGTGGGAACATAAGTGACAACTTGCTCAATGTCGGAATCTTCGGGAGTAGCACGGTGAACAATGTCCCAAAGACCTTCTTTCATAAGATGGCACTTGATTTTGATTTGCCAAGTATGAAAGTTGGACCCATTGAATTTGTCGATAGACATGAGAGAATGAGTAGAAGAGGCCATGTGGGAAGGTCTTGCCTCTTGCTAAGATGCAAGGGCAGTGTCTATTCCCTTACAAGATTGCAAAAATGAATGAAAGAAGAGATCCAAGAAGCTGGCTCTCTCACCACTTGTCAAGGCCATAGCATATGACAGCCCATCGAAGCATGAGGAACTAGCAGTTTGCAGATATGAGGATAAAAAAATACTGCTCAGCAAACTGAAAGAGACAATGCACAATACCTTGTAGATTCTTCAAGAGGAAGTGAGAGCAGAACTGAATGCAGCAAATAGCTCATTAACAGGAGGAAAGGCGATCTGCAGCTGCCTCTAGATGATGCGCAATAAATCCCAGGCAGAGGCAGAGGCGTAGAAAGGGGCGCGGTCCAGGAGGTACAGGCAGCGCGAGCTCCAAAGCAATGCCATAGGGAAGACATAGGCAGCTCTTCAGCATGAACAAGGGCTGGAGAGGTGCAGCCTGTTGAAAGAGGTGAGCACAGCAATGGCAGGCAGAACTAAGCAAGAACAGCAGTGGCTGGTAGAAATGGCACATAGATCTGGTAGAGAGATGGTGGGGCAGAAAGAGGCGGCCTGGTGTGGTGGCGAAGAGAATGGCAGGGCAAATAGGAGCAGCCCATTTCAGAGATGATGGCGACCAGCTGAGCGGGGCAGAAATCTGAGAAGAGGCAGCTCCTTCAGCTCACGAGATCGGGGTAGAAGCAGAGGATAGCTGGGAGAGGTGCGGCTATGGCTACAGCAGACTGAGGGGAGAGAAGAGGGATCTACATGGCTCTGATACCATGTAGGAATATAAAAGAAAGAGCTAGAAACTAGAAAACTAGAAGTAAAATAAGAACAAGATTGAAAGACAAAGAAGTACCTTGAGATGAGTGTAGACAAGACACAAGCTAGATAGATTGCAATGATGTGACCCATGAATATATGGGCCAAAGTACAAGACATAGAGCAAGAGTGCTTATGGGATAATTGTAGAGGTGCCACATGGCACACACTCAAGACACAAAGACTAAACTGAGACTAGACAAATGTAGACTAGGGAAATAGTACACCTATTGTGCACTTATCTCCAACACCTCTCTCTCTCTCTCTCTCTCTCTAATCTTGTCTCCCTCCACACACACACACACACAATAAATTTGATTAGTAAATGTATTCCATATACATAGACACTTATTTCTTTATACACACACACACACATGTATACTTCCCCAACTATGAATTATTCTTTTATGTACCCCGAGTGAAATCTCTCGTTTATACTCTCTTTTTAACCACCCCACACACCAAGCACACTAATCCTCCCATACCTCCACTAATCCCTTCTCAACCCATGCACTCATTCACTCCTTACTCCATGTGTGACTTAAACTTCACTTGTGACTAATTTTATTTTATTTTTTAAAATTATCTGAGAATCCATATGGTTGTCTATATTCCTTGGTAAAGCAATAACAAGTCAAGGAAAATAGGCATTACCTGTCTACACAAATGTAACTATGATGTTCCTACACAAATGTAACTATGATGTTCTAACACCTAGTTTGTTTAGATGGTGGTAGGTAAGTGGACCATGACTTCGGATCCTAGACTACATGAGGATTCAACAACTTTTTTCAATATTGTGTTTGTCAAACTCAATACTATTAAAAATTCTTAATTTTGTTGAAATTTTTTGCAAACTCTAGTTGTTGCATTTTTCAACTTAGATGTCTCAAACATTGTCTCCTTACTATCAAAATTTTTTCCCCTACCTTTGTTTGATTTTTTTCAGAATTTTTTCCCCTACCTTTGTTTGATTTTTTTCTATCTTTTATTTCCTTCTTTATTAAACTCCCCCCCTTTTTTTCTTTTGTTTTAAAAAATAATCTTAAATTTTTTTTTTGGGTGTTCCTTTTTATGACTTATTTACTGGCTCTTATTTTCGGTTCATTTAGTAAAATTCTCCTAATTTACCCTTGTATGTTTTTCTAAATACTTATCATTAGTCAATGTTTTTTTCTTAAAGTAGTCTATTAAAAAAAATTACGTTATAAAGTTATAAATGTTGTTTCTAAATGTGCTAAAACTAAACTAAACTAACTAAACCTATTTTAAAACTAAAACCCTACTAAAGCACTCCCTAACCTACGTGTTAGTCTAACCCCCCTCTCCCCAACCTACTCCATTCCCCCGACTTCTAAGCCTACCTAAGCTTGCCTAGTCTATTTAACCTAGCCTACACAACTATCTTAACTCCCCTCTCCCCGACTACTAGAACCGACCCACCTGACTTCAAGCTCCTAGCCTATTTAAGGAGCCTTAGCTATGTTAAATCTCACTATGCCTCATGCCTCCCTACCTCCCTAGTTGCTGTGGGCTACCCGTAGACTGTGCGCGGACTATTCTACTGCAAAGCCTCCCATCAAGTCCTGTGCCATCAAAGGATTGTACTCCTTAGCCCTTATGTTTTAGCACTGCATAGTGCAAAGTTCATAGACTAAGAGCATGCATGCCCTGCCTTGTTTGCGACACGGCCCTACCTGTGCTACTATGACTATCGCATGGATGCTATGGCACTTCACCTCGATTGTTGGGCTATGTATTCCACATAAGAAAATGGTCGTGAGCGCCGTTGCGCCTTCAAGCAAAATTGGGTGCTAAGGTACTTAATAACAATTTTTTTTTCATGCAATTTTGGAGGTTTTTTGTAAGAACGGTAGTTTGGAGGTTTCGGTAAATTCGATACAAGGATCACATACTTAGATCTCTACACCTTAGTCCCTAGCTCATAAGTAGTGTTTAGGATCATGTTTCGGTTTGAAGCATGAGTGGATCTCAGCAATTAAGTAATGTTTGGTACCACAACCTCGCCTATAGGTCCACAGAAGATCACATGTCGAGGAACTTTTCAAACGTTGCATTTATTAGCTTGGCCTCTAATTTTTCATACATATACATTTCCATTTTTAAAGCTATAGTTTGATTTAAAAGTTATGTAGTTCTTGTAGACCTATTTTTCTCCTTGGTTATCCATACATATTTAATTGCTCAAATAATTTTTTCTACAAGATCCCTATAGTTTGCTTCGTTAAATTTAAATTTGTAAATATTTTGGTTTCTTTAACCTTCTCATCCTCTATCTCTACTTCCTTCTATAATATAAATATATACATTTCGATGGTTATTCCTTCACTTATTAGGCAACAATAATGGTTCGGGTTTTCCTCATGCCCTCATTATGTCATTTATTTAGTAATATGTCAACATATTTATGTACTTCTATATTGTACATTAATATGTATATAGGTAATTTTTGCATGCGTGATTTTACTTTTTTACTAATTTCTTTCTTGATTAATCTAAATCATCTACCTAAGTTCCCCCACGTGGTACTTATTTAAACCATTTTTTTCTACTAGTTCTCCTAGTCTATTTAACCATAAAACCCTTCTTTTTTCTAATTAAAACTTCCTGGGACTCTATTCACTTCTAAAATCCAAATAGAGATCTTCCATTTAAATGTTCTTTAGACTATGAAACACTTGGCTTATTAAAATGTACCTTAAACTTTGGTTGTGGACTTAATTAATGAGGTATGTCTCTTCATTAAAATTTCTTATGTCCCATTAGTGCATTTCCTTTATGTGAACTTGATTAATGTGATAAATGCACATACTTTAATATTAGAATTCTTTCCCATAAGTTCTTAATTGCCTGTATGATCTCATACATTTCAAAATTTTAAGGTCATTGCAGGTCTTTTTTAGGGTTGCTAAACACAATGATGCGACATAATAAGTGCAAGGATCACCTTCCCAAGGATAAGCATTCACAAATATTCTAATCCCTACTCTAAACACACATCTTACTTCATACACAATTCACTGATAACTTTTGAATCTAGAAGGGAGTTTGATTCTTTAGTAAAAGCAATAAAAAGCCGGGGTAAACAGCCATTACCTATCTACCCAATTGAAGCTATGATGTTCTAACACTTAGTTTCTCTTGGATGGTGGTAGAGATAAGTGGACCCCAACCTCGGAGCCTATACTATCGGATGGATTCGACACTTTTTTTAACAGTTGTACTCATGAGAATCCATATGTCAAGGTTAAAGTTTTTCTGAGCATCGTGTGCCGTGATGTTTATAGGTTTTTATTGTTGAAACACACACACACACACATGAATACTTCCCTAACTATGAATTATTCTTTTATGTACCCCCTAAAAATCTTCCCTTTACACTTTCTTTTTAACCACCCCACATACCAAGCCCAATAATCATCCCATACCTTGTCTAGTCCGTTCTTAACCCATGCACTCATTTGTTCCTTACTCCACTTGTGACTTAAATTTCACTTAAACTTCACTTGTGGCTTTTTTTTTTTTAATTATCTAAGAATCTGTATGGTTGTCTATATTCCTAGGTAAAGTGATAACAAGCCAAGAAAAATAGGCATTACTTGTCTACCCAAATGTAACTATGATGTTCTAACACCTAGTTTGTTTCGATGGTTGTAGGTAAGTGGACCCCGACCTCAGAACCTAGACTGCCTGAGGATTTGACATCTTTTTTTAATATTATGTTTGTCAAACTCAATATTATTAAAAATTATTAGTTTGATCAAAAAATTTGCAAACTCTAGTTGCATTTTTCAACTTAGATGTCTCAAATATTTTTTCCTTATATGTTTTCCTTTTTTAAATTTTTATCCAATTGATGGAATTAGTTGTATGGCTCAATTACTGATGGGACTTTTTAATCTACACACACACAGAATACATACATATGTACACGTGTACATACATGTTAGAGCGATATATAGCCTACCTCCACTAAACTAAGTCCTCGACTATATAATTCTATGAAGTAATGTCCTTTGGGAGCATATTATCTCTTTCATCTCCATTCAACATGGTATCAAAGCCATGCCCAATCAACACACGCTTCATCCTTGATCTCCATCTATATCATGATTCTCTCATTATGCTTGGCCAACACATGCTTGATGCTATCATGTAAACTGGAACCACTTGGACAGCTCTCTATTGTGATTACTTGGCTCCTCTGTCCACTCGATTTTTGGCTACTCAAGTTGCTCACTCGATTTTTGGCTACTCAAGTTGCTCTCTCAGCTTTGGTCACTTAGATCCTACTAATGCTTGCTACTCTAATACTACTTGCCTAGCAATCTTTTGTTCTCATTCCAAGTCTTTCATCTACAATTCTTGATTTAGCTTGCCCTACTCGCAGGCTTTCTAGATTTATGTAAGGTCCATTTTAAATTTCAATTCACTATCATTATTAGTGAGGTTACACATACGTTTCTCCATTTTCATCCTTTTACTTAATTATGGATGGAATTGCAATCATTAATGGCTATTGTTTTGGTCAATGGTTTATTAAAAAATTTTAAGGTCATGGATTTAACCTGGATGTAAGGTACAAGTCACATTGATTCTTGAAGGTGATGATCTATATAATATTGTTGATGGTAAGCAGATTTGCCCCACACAGCCCACACCATTTATAGGGGATTATATGGAAGGTCCAAATTTCAAATTTGGCAAACACTACATCTTGAATGGATTAAGAAGGCCTTACAAAGATGCTCACTAGTATATTCTTTTTGCACTTAATGATTCACTAATGATGGATGTTTTCTCTTTTACAATGCCACAACAATTTGGGCATACCTTTTGTCCACTTTTGAAAAGAAATATATTACAAAAGTGCTTCATCTTTGTTCTATGCTAGATAATCTACATTACAAGATTTCTACACTAATGACTGCTCATATTGAGTCATTTAAGGACATCATCAATCAACCACCACCGAAGATCCTATTGAGATTGGAACCACTGTCGAAGCTCCTATTGTGCAATCTCAACTTGTTGCTTAGTTATTACATACTATCAAAAGATGAAAGATATGACAATATTGCAACCATTCTTTCCAATAAGGATGTTATTGATTTTGATCGTGCTTGTATGTCTCTTATTGAATATCTACAATGGCATGAAAGGTGTAATGATTCCCCTGCCATAGCTCTTCTTACAAATGATTCTCATACATTCGACTCTTTCTAGGACAATGCACTTATGGTTTCCAGGAAACATCTGCTCTCTCAAAGATCTCAAGGTGATCATATATTTTCTTATGGAAGTTACTCCAACGCACATTCTGATTCCAATGAATTTTGTAAGTACTATGGGAAGACCAGTCAATATGAGTCTGATTGTTTTGCTAGAATTTACAATCAAGAGCATGTATTTCTATCTCTAGATGAAGGATGGATGATAATCAACTTGCCACATGTAGTTATTGTGGTGGAAAGGGCCACCCCTTCTCTCGTTGTCTTAAAAAGTCATATGATGACCAAAAAATTCAAGCTAACATGACTGATGGTCATCATAAGGATTCCCATCTCAATGAAGTCCATTGTATCAGTCATTCCATCCCCTCTCCTCAAGTACTATTTATTCATAATGGTGATACTTTCATTATTAATTTTGGAGGCATTGCACAATGCAAATATGACTTATCAAGCTCAGTGGCTCCATAACTATCATAGTCTTCTTGTTCAAAAGCTTGTTTACCTTTCAAATGAGATCACATGCAAAGTCATAGGTATTGAGAATCTTTATTTAGGTGCGACCTCATCTACACAAATGTTTTACATGCTCTTGAACTACAACACAATTTGCTATCTATGGCTCGGCTTGTTGATCTTGGAATTTTTATTGGACTTGATCATATTCAATGTCAACTTCAAGAAAATGGCTGCATCATCATCACTACAACTAAAATAAGGCAAGTTGTTTGAACTCACTTTAAATGATGATTTTGCAACTTTAATGTTGAGATAGTCAACTTTGGCATTCTTGATTCACGTGCACTAATTTTTGCAAGATCCTTGATCTTTAGCATTCAGATTTGGTACGTGGTCTTTGTCTCAAACCACTTTCCAACCTTGGTATTTGTGAACACTGTGCATTGGGAAAGCATCATCGAAGGCCATTTGTTTCATTTGACATGCCTTCGTCCCAAGATTTACTTGAGCTTACTCACGCTGACATATGTTGTCCTTTTCCTTCATCTCATTGTTGGCATCGATACTTCATTCCCTTCATTGACAAATTTTCCCATTTTATCCATGTTTATCTTGTACATCACAAATTGAATGCTTTTACTCTTTTGAACAATATCATAAAATTGTTGAAAGACAAACCAAGAAATTAATCAAGGCATTGAGAAGTGACAATGGTGTGTAATATACTTCTTCATCTTCTCTTGATATTGTGCTCAACCTATCATAGTACACCATTAATAGCCTACACTCGTCAATAGAATCCTATTGTAGAATGTAAAAACCACATGATTCTCAATGGTATGTGCTTAAAAACCAAATGATTCTCAATGGTATGTGCTATTCATTGGTTCATTTTGGTCTTTCCAAAATTTTCTAGGCTGATGTAGTTCTTGCCACCATTTATATGCAAAACGATATCCCTACAAGTGGTCCTGCCACTCTTCCACTTGTAGCTTGGACAAGTACCACACCTACCCATCTTCAATTTTTTTGTTGTATTGCTTATATTCATGTTCGCAAAGAAACAAGGGTAAAAAATTGATCTCCCCAATCAGAAAGTTATTTTCATTGGATATCTTGATGGTGATAAAGAACATATGTTTTATGACCCGCTTTTCAAAAAGGCCACAATCAATCGTGATGCAATTTTTTATGAAGACACTATGGGTGGCACTTGGTTTGCTAATTTGTTTGATGACTCATAGAGTATTTTAACAACTTTCCATTTCTTATCAATAATTCCTCTTTTGATGATTCATACTTTGAGTTTAAGGAATCTGGACTTGACATTTTAATTAATCTTCCTATTTATCATGAGCCCATTATTGAAGATTCTCCTCATCTTTTTTGGCTATTGCTCCCCGACTCCTTTGCTACCCCTCTCATGCCTCCCTCCCCGCCCCTCCCTGCCTCACCTCTCCCTCCTCCCTTAGCCCCTCCTTGCCTCCCTAGCCCCACCCCCTCAGAACCCTTCCCCCGCCATCTTTCCTCACCCCCTTCCCCTGCACCTCAGCCCCCTCCCCCGCCCCCTACCCCTCAACCTCAGCCCTCTTCCCCCACTGCCTCAGCCTCTACTCCCACCCCCTACCTTCCCCCTCAACCCCTACCCCCTCCCACCTTCCCCTGCCTCCCTCACCTTCTCTCCCACCCCTTCAGCCCCTCTGCGTCACCCCTCCCTTCCTCCCTCAACCCCTCTCCTTTCAGCCCTCCCCCCCCCCCCCTTTTCTTTTCCGCCTATCCCTCCCCCCCTTCCTAGCCTCTTCTAGCCTCTCTCTCACCCTCTTCTAACCTCTCTCTCAGAATCTCCTTTGCCTTCACCCTCTTCTCTATCCTAGCAACCTTTTTAGTCAGACAGGGCTCAATAGTGTTTGAGGCGGCCTTTCCACCCCAATTGATGATGGCTCTACCTTTAGCAAATCCTTGCCCGCTTCCATTGGTCACAAAAACCATCACATTCTCAAAAGATGAGTTACAGCAGCTCTAAAAATATAAAGAGTAGGAGAGCTCGACATCGCTCTTTGCTCACATCCATGGGTCCCACCCTTCCAAGTTACAGGCCATGGATTGGATGCTCTACCTGGAGACCTCACGGGGCACCTCATAGATGTTTGTCTACTTAGTCAAGGTTCCTTTCAGGTTGTTTTTTATTCCCCGTATACAGCAGGTATAGTGCTTCAAGCCAATCCTTTGGCATTGAGCTCTAGGAGGATTTTCTTGACACTCTTCTCACTAGGTTTTGACTCTATGGAGGAGGATGGCCGGGCGTTTTCACTCTTACTTAGATTCCTTGGCCTTCCTCAGGTGTACCATCGACTCTTATCTTCATTGGAGCCACTTTTGGGATGGTCACCGAGATCCCCCCCTTATGTGGGATGCCTTCTTCGGTAGTAGAGGCAGCCAAGTTGGATGAGGTACCACGTGTTAGGTTCATTGTCTCTGACCCTAACATAACAGATGATCACATCATGCTCTAGCATCCAAGTGGCTCATTCTTTAGGCAGAGAAATGATTCGGTAGAGCTCGAGATACAAATCATATACCAATGTATACCAACCATGACTAGTACACTGATCATAGAAGTCCCATGGCAGATATACCATCAACAACAAGTAGTACCTCATGTGAGTCATGAAGTGTCACCAAGAAACTTCTAGATAACTGAGCGTGTCTTTATCGAGGGAGTGGAGATGATGCCCACCTCTTGAGCATCAGGTAATGCTCAAGACCTGTGCCCTGCTGAGCTTGCAAGAGCCACAACCAAAGTCAGCTCAAGGTGAAAAGCCTCCAGGTAGAGCTGCAACAATTAAGGTGAATCTGCCAGTTCATCCTCCTTCATCAACTTCGTATACACTAGTAAATAATTACAAAACTCTACCAAATAGTGACGGGAAACTCTACCCCTGACTTTTCTTTCAAAATATGCCAAGATATATTTTGGAACTAAGATCTCATCTAGTTCCCCTACCTCTAGTTGTTCCTCATAACGCATATCTTCTGGCGCATCACCATGAAACGGCTTTAGGAGACTCACATGAAAGACATTTGTTTTACACTATAGAAGGGGCTCATATCAATTGGAACAAATCCAATGCCTTTTGGATTAGTGATGAGGACACTCCATACTGAGGGATTGACATAGGATTCAAAGGGATGTTTCCATCAACTACCCTAGGATGCCAGGTTGGGGTGGGTATCTCTTTAGCACAACAGTTTGCTCCCGTGTTAAAGAGCATTAGGAGGAAACTCATTTTTTGGAGTTCTCTCAAGATTGACCTTGCATCCAGAGTAGTGTTTGTGAACCAAGTATTATTAGCTACTTCTTGGTTTGTTTGCTCATGTTGGTGTAGATCTAGAAGTTGTATATCTCAGCATATGTAATCTATCAACAACTTTCTTCGGAGTGGGTTAGATGGCACCTCAGATGTTGTAGCCAGGGTGGCTCAGGAGACTGTCATTCTCCCCAATAAGAATCAACTTGTGAAATTTGCTCATCCTTTGGAAGATCACATTCCATATGCAAATTTGGTTGGATGTTTGCATTTGATTGGTCTAGACTCTCAATTTGATATTCTCTTTGCTGCAAACATTATTGGTCAGTATCTTGCCAAGCCTTATCATGGTCATTGGTTAGCATCCAAATGGGTATTGAAATACTGAAAGGGTACCTCAAAAAATGGTCTCCTTTATTGAAGGGACACAGCTGCCTCCCTTTCTTTACTTTCTTATTCTTACAATGATTGGGCTAGTTCTCACTCTTAGATTGCTCTAGATCAGTAGTAATTGCTTTTTTTGTTAACCAATCGCAAACAAGAAACAAGATTGTGTTTCCCTCTCTAGTACAAAAGTAGAATGTGTCACAGCTTCCCTCGTAGCACGAGAATCAATTTGGCCTCATTGATTTCTTTTCAATATTGGCCATGATCTATCTTCAAGCACTTCGCTCGTAGCACGAGAATCGATTTGGCCTCTTTGATTGATTTTTTATATTGGCCATAATCTATCTTCAAGCACTCCTCTTCCTTGTGACAAATAAAGTGCCATAGCTTTGCCAAAGTTTAGGTAAATTGGCATAATAAAATGAAACATATTGCTGTATACTATCACTATGTACGGCATTAAATTAAAAAAGGATCCATCATGATCGAGTATATCCCACCTAATCACATGATCGCTAATATCTTCACTAAGTGGCTTGGAGAACCTCAATTTTCTTCCCTGAGGAATGAGCTTGGTGCTACACCATTACCATGAATCATCGTAGCTTAGCATATTGCTATAGCACAAACACTACACTAATATATTCACATGTTTGAGCTCGGGTTTTCCCCTCATGACTCCCCAAGGGTTTTTTCATTTGTAACTAGATGCCTTTGTTTGAGCAAGAGTGTTAGAGCTATATATAGCTTACCTCCACTAGACTAAGGCCTCAACTATATAAGTCTATGAAGTAATGCAATACTCAGTCCTTTGAGAGCATATTATGTCTCTTTCCTCTCCATTCAATATGTAGATACATACATACATACATACATATGCACATACATGCATACTAATGTATGTATGTATGTATGCACACAGTGGCATGCACATGCATGTGCACACACACACACACATACACACACACACATGCATGCGCACACACACACAATACATACATACATGCATGCATACATATGTACATAGATACATCCATGCATCTACACGTGCCACACACACACACACACACACACAATTTCTACCCCTTCCTTCCTCTCTCTCTCTCTCCCCCCCCTGCCCCCTTCTATCCCCTCCTCATCTCTTCACTTAATTGTTCCCCTTTATTTTCCCCATTTCTTTCTTTAATTATCCCTTGTTTTTAAGTTTTTGTTCCCTTTTTCCTAAGACTTTCTCCCTATCTTTTTTCCATAAATTTATTTTCTCCCTACTTTTTCTAAATACTTCCAAAAGTAAAATTTTCATTTATTCCCCATTTTTTCCTCAGTTCCTTAATTTTTGCTTTTTTCCTTTAATTTGTTTTTTCTTATTTTTTTCCCTTATTTCTTTAATTCTTTCATTAAAAAATGTCCCTATTTTTCCTTTTTCCTATTTTTATGGTCCTAAATTTCTCCTTATTTTTTCTTTGTATTTTTTATATTTGTCACTTTTTTCTTAAAATTGAAACTTATTCACAATTATGTTTATTATTTTATAATTTTTTTGTATTTATTTTCTTACATTTTTTCTAAGCTTATGTGTCCTTTCCCCTAATTATTATTTCTAATTTTATCCCCCTTTTTTATTCAATTTAGTTATCCCTAACCCACTACCCCCCTGCCCCTCCCCCCGACCTCTTGGACTTCTAATTTTCTCCCACTCCCATGACATTTCCAATGTCTGACTATTCTCCTTCTCCCTGATAATGCACCCTATATAAATAGCCCTCATCCATGCTCACCTATCCACCTACTCACACACCTCTACTATCTACTGCTAATCCCACTTCCCCCTGTAATCACTGTTTGCCACCCACCCCCCTTCGTTGTACTATGTCTTCCTACACAGTCTCTGCAGGAGGCTATTACCTGCCCGTGCCTCGAGGCAACCTTACTTTCTAGACTTAAGGCTTTCGTGCTATCTTTACTCCCTCAACCTGCCTGCATCCCTTCTTGCAGTCTATTGGCTGCTCAGGCGATTGTGCCCTTATTGCCCGCACGCCCACTACTATGACTTGATCCTGCTTTGAGTCCCACAACCTACCATGTCAAGCTTTGCCTTCACAATATCATTGTCGCCCATCACATCAAGCTACTCCACTGCCTATGACTTCTTAGCCTCAAGACTTGTGCCCGCTCTCAAACCACATGTGGGGGTTAAAGGTCACTGTGCCTTTACCTCGGTTATGTACAATACTCAAATACATATATAAATGAATGAAAAAGAAGATTAGGGTGTTCCACCCACCAAAATCTTGTGCATGGCTCTCTGTTTCTCTCTCCCACTTCCGTACTGCTTCTGTTGAGAGCACTCTCAACTAGTATCAGAGCCCGAGTGATCTAGCTGAGCGTGCGTGAATGCCTAGAAGCTTAGCAGCTCTGTGGGAGGTAGGAGAAGCTTTGTGGAAAGCTTTGTGGGTGACTTTACTTGCATCCGAGTGTGCAGAAACCTTGAAGGTACCTTTGGAAAATTCACTTTGGTTTTGCGAAGTGGTTTTGAGAGCCTGTTAAGTGTTTTCAAAGAAAAAGTCTTTTTTTTAAGCTTTTCCCTATTCCATTCAATGACAGAGACTCCGTATTCACTTATAGAGGCAACCATTGCTTGCTTTTAGTGTCAATTTCACTTCAAGAGCTTGGAAACACCTTCATTCTTGAATTTGGGATCAGTTCATTGGATTTCTGACTCATTGTATCAGTTTCAACGTTTTTTTGCCCGGGTGTTGGAACTCAAGTTTGGAGCAACCATTTTTAGATTTGTCAATTCCAGTGGACTTAGGAGGTCCTAAAACTTCTATGTTGCTCATCATTCGTACTCCGGTGGAGTTTACAAATAGATCAGTTTCCAAAAACGTTTTTTAGTCCATGTGTTGGACCTAGTGATTAGGACCACGGTTTCCAAAACCGTCTTTCCCATTGCGTTCCAGATGCCTAAAAACCCCTACCTGTTAGTTCTTGCATGATTCGGTGATGTATTTTCAGAGTTATATATCTCTGTGTATTTGATTTCATCTCTCTGTTATGCATTTTGCATTCCAAGGTTTTGAAACCTTAGATTTATGCCACATGGCAATGGATAAGTGTTGACTCCCACTTCTCACTCATCGGTTGGGATTTTGGAGTTCCAGTAGAAGAGAGATATTTGCAAATTGTTTTGTTGAGTTCGATTATGCAATGGCACCCATGTTTTGAGGCATCTCAGGTTCTATTTTCAGTAGCGGTCATTGCCGTGGGACCATGATTTCTTGAGCATACCTTATGCAGATCACTCTGGTTGCAGTTGAGGATTACCAAAAGGCAAGCGACAAAAAGCGAACAAGCCAAAAAAAGTGAGCAATAAAAGATTTATAAATCCCCCATTTCAGTAGCAAAAAATAATAACTTATTCAAAAGTCCATATGTTTCCTCAATGCTAGAAGGTTAAATATGCATATAACTTTCTAAGCTACTAACACTAATTTCACATCATCCATGAGATAGTTTGTATGTTCAATTTCCAAATCATTGTTTGTATTAAAGACAAACCCTTACAGTGACTGCAATCAAGTTCTCTCTTTCCACTAGAGTAATTGAGATCATCAATGCAACCTTCCACACATGTGGGGTGTTTCCAAGGACTCCTTGCATGGATTAGTCTAGATTCCATGCATATGTAAATGCTTAGCTTTTTTAACTCTATTCACTCTTAGAATGAAAGCCATGTTTCTTTGTTACTAGAAAAATATCCTCCCCTAATGATTTATTCTTACCTCCGACTAATCCAACCAATGCAACAAATTAATCACAAATTCATATTTTGGTGCATTAAATTTTACTAGATGGTGCACAAAGACATGATAATCATCTAAAGTACGCCTTGCCATTTGATTTGATATGTAACATGACCCTATTTGGACTTGTAAATCAAAAGATAAAAGGATGTGAAAATGTCTACTTTTGGGCCAAAACAGGGAGTGCATTAACACGCTCCCTATTTTGGCCCAAAAGAGGACATTTTCACATCCCTGTATTTTTGCAAGATGCCACATATGATTTTTTTGGCCCAAAAGATGAGTTTTTAATATCCCTACATCTTTTTATTGTCAAATATAAATGGCATAATGTTACATATCAAATCAAATGACAAGGCATGATTTAGATCAATATCATGCCTTTTTACACCATCTAAAAAAATTGTGTGTATCAGAATATGAATTTTGTGAAATTCTGTCCAATTTTTTGCACCAAGTTAAAGCAAGGTTTCCCATAATGGGAGCGAGAAGACACTATCTATTTTGGCAAAAAAAAACCAAATTTTAAAATCCTTTACCTTTTAATTGCACTCTGGGGATCACACTTCATAAACCCATAAAGCATGTGCAAGCAAGCATGTATTAAAAATTACCCCTATTCTTGCAATTTACATTTTGTCATGTAAATGGTTGAACCCATGTATGTGTTTATATTTTAAAATATCTACATATATAAACTACATTAGTTGCTATTTTATGAATCCCCTCATGCACACAAACAACATGTAAGTCCCCCCACTAAAAAATAACCCTCAATGCACAAAAGTGGTATGTTACATGTTTATGAGTGACCCCCTAAGATAATTGCCAAACCCAGATGGGGTCATGTTACCATAGTCCTTAACTTTAGAGTACTCAATTTCAAGATATGTGACACATAACCACTCTTTTGAATACTTTATACTTCAAGCAATTATTTTATAAAAAACTTAGATTCTTTCTTTGCTTGCTTGATTTTCTAATCACTTCAACTAATTGTCGCTCGCTTTTTTGGGCTTGCTCACTTTTTCTCGCTCGCTCTATTAACTGCCTCGTTGCAGTTTGAGGCATGTGTGCTCATTCATGGTGCGCATTGGATTGCAGTGGATGATTTATAGGCTATTTGGATGCACTGTGATCCTTATTTGATGCGTTGATAGACCTAGATTGCCTTGTGGGATGCTATTTTTTATGGATGCTTTGCACATGGATGCTATTTTATGCTAAGGGATAGCCATTTGACACATTGCAGGTGATGCACTGATAGTGTTATGCTCTCTTGGATGAGATATTGTTGATGCATATGCCCATGGACGGTGTTTATGCTTGAGCCATTTGGCACTTATTGGCATTTTGGATTGCCATTGCAGTTGGCATTTTCTTTTGGGCCAGATTTGCTCATATGGATGCATAGTACATGTGCATGAGTCAGCTGTATCTTTTGATGCTTTGAGCTTTGAGTTTTGGTGATATTTCACTCTATTGTGGCATACACATTTGGGTGCACCTGGTATTTGGTGTGATTCTCTCTTGTAGGTACTAGCATTTGGGATTTTCCTTTATTTGCATCATGGCATCCTCTTCCATGTCTGAAAAGGAGTTTTTCAACATTAAAAAGTTTGATGGGACAAACTTTTCTTTATGGAAAGATTAGATAATGGATGTGCTTATTCAAAAGAACCAGATAAATCCCTTGCAAGGGATTGCAGCTAAGCTTACAGCTACGTCCACAGATGAATGGAATGAGTTGGATGCATTGGCAAAGTCTACCATTAGACTTCATCTTGGGGAGACAATATATTTCACAGTGGTCACTGAAAAGACTACGGAAGCTTTATTGAAAAAGCTGTGTGCTATATATGAGAAAGAGACTACCTCAAACAAAGTCTATCTCATGAAGAGATTGTTTGAGCTGCACATGAAGGAGGGAGTATCCATAGCTTTGCACTTGAATGAATTTAATATCATTTTCAGTCAATTTCAAGCTCAAAAGCTGAATTTCGATGCAGAAATGAGGGCAATATTTCTCTTATCTCATTACCATCCTCATGGGATACTTTCCGTACTACTATCAGTAACTCTGCACCTGGTGGAGTATTGAACTTTGATGATGTGGTTGGTAGCTTATTGGCCAAGGAGATTAGACGGAAGTCAATGGAAGGCAACAAGAAGGATGCAGCCTTAAATGTGCAAAGGGGCATATCACAGTCCAGGGGGAAGTTTCAAGAAAGAGAAAAGTCTCGTAGCAAGTCCAGGGCACGGAACATTGAGTGTCACTACTGTGGCAAGAAGGGCCACATGAAAAAGGATTGCTACAAGCTTAAAAGAGAGCAAAAGGATAAGAAAAAGAATGCAAATTGGGGTGCAAATCAGAAGGAAGAGAGTCCAAGGGAGGACAAAGGAAAAGTGAAGATCGAGGAGATCAATGCATTCACACATGATAGTGACAATGACATTCTCGTCATGTCTAGTTTATCTGCAGAGTTGTTTACCATTTCAAATGATGCATATTCCCAGGATTGGATTTTGGATTCTAGTGCTTCATGTTAGATATCAATGCTCCACTCTCATGTAACTACGCAGGAACCAGCTAACTCTACTTGTAAGCCCCCCATATGAGGAGAAGGGATTTGAGTAGCTCGGTTATTCGGTAGGTCCTAGTTTGGACACCAGATGGGGGCCATGTGTGGCCTGATGGCTGGACGGAGTTAGCACACTACCAACTAGGCTACATGCAAGTGTGGGAAGGCATATTTGACTGACCGCACTGAGGGTAGATGGAGCATTTCCTAGGGTAGCCCACTCTTGGGTTACGGGGCTCGTTTGGAGCCCCAGATGATCCCGGATGGCTTTGGGTGGAATGGTGACCACATGTCATTCTAACGTGTGGTCGGTGGCCTATTTTGGGACCGACCTCCAGTCGACTGTTTTGGGCGGACTGGGTCGGTCTCCCAATTGGGTCTAACTGACTACGACTAGTGGCTATATAAGAGCAAGCTTGTGAAGCCCATAATCATCACTAGCTACAGCAACCGTGATTCCTTAGCATCCAGCCTCTATCCTCTACTATTTCCAGCATGCCATCAAAGCTTCTCTCACAAAAGTGCATGGCTGGGAGTCAGCGCCATCTATTGTATCAGTTTTACAGTAATCAAATTTTTTATTCTCCATACTATTTGCTTTTCTCTCTTGCATACGAGATCGTATTATCTGTTGAGCACATACGTATTATTTTCTTACATGGTATCAGAGCTTGGGATCTAGCAAGAAGATTTGGTAGTGTGTTTCTATTTGCAAGCAGATTGTGAGAGATGGCCCAGCCCACAAGACTGTGAATCTTACCATTCGGCGAAAGCGAAAAGTATATAGGTAATTTTTGCATGCGTGATTTTACTTTTTTACTAATTTCTTTCTTGATTAATCTAAGTCATCTACCTAAGTTCCCCGCGTGGTACTTGTTTAAACCGTTTTTTTCTACTAGTTCTCCTAGTCTATTTGACCATAAAACCCTTCTTTTTTCTAATTGAAACTTCTTGGGACTCTATTCACTTATAAAATCCAAATAGATATCTTCCATTAAATGTTCTTTAGACTATGAAGCACTTGGCTTATTAAAATGTACCTTAAACTTTGGTTGTGGACTTAATTAATGAGGTATGTCTCTTCATTAAAATTTCTTATGTCCCATTAGTGCATTTCCTTTATGTGAACTTGATTAATGTGATAACTGCATATCCTTTAATATTAGAATTCTTTCCTATAAGTTCTTAATTACCTATATGATCTCATACATTTCAAAATTTTAAGGTCATCGCAGGTCTTTTTTAGGGTTACTAGACATAATGATGTGACATAATAAGTGCAAGGATCACCTTCCCAAGGATAAGCATTCACAAATATTCTAATCCCTACTCTAAACACACATCGTACTTCATACACAGTTCACTAATAACTTTTGAATCTAGAAGGGAGTTTGATTCTTTAGTAAAAGCAATAAAAAGCTGGGGTAAACAGCCATTACCTATCTACCCAATTGAAGCTATGATGTTCTAACACTTAGTTTCTCTTGGATGGTGGCAGAGATAAGTGGACCCCAACCTCAGAGCCTATACTACCGGATGGATTCGACACTTTTTTTAATAGTTGTATTCATGAGAATCCATATGTCAAGGTTAAAGTTTTTCTGAGCATCATGTGCCGTGTTGTTTATAGGTTTTTATTTTTTAAACACACACACACACACATGAATACTTCCCTAACTATGAATTATTCTTTTATGTACCCCCTAAAAATCTTCCCTTTACACTTTCTTTTTAACCACCCCACATACCGATATAGACATGCTCAGTTATCTAGAAGTTTCTTGGTGACACTTCATGACTCATGTGAGGTACTACTTGTTGCTGATGGTATATCTACCATGGGACTTCTATGATCAGTGTACTAGTCATGGTTGGTATACATTGGTATATGATTTGTATCTCAAGCTCTACCGAATCATTTCTCTGCCTAAAGAATGAGCCATTTGGATGCTAGAGCATGATGTGATCATTTGTGATGTTAGGGTCAAAGACAATGAACATAACACATGGTACGTCGTCTGACTTGGCTGCCTCTGCTATCAAAGAAGGCATCCCACATAAGGGGGGATCTCGGTGACCATCCCAAAAGTGGCTCCAATGAAGATAAGAGTCGATGGTACACCTGAGGAAGGCCAAGGAATCTAAGGAAGAGTGAAAACATCTGGCCATCCTCCTCCATAGAGTCAAAACCTAGTGAGAAGAGTGTCAAGAAAATCCTCCTGGAGCTCAATGCCAAAGGACTGGCCTGAAGCACTATACCTAATGTATATAGGGAATAAAAAACAACCTGAAAGGAACCTTGACTAAGTAGACAAACATCTATGAGGTGCCCCGTGAGGTCTCCAGGTAGAGCATCCAATCCATGGCCTGTAACTTGGAAGTGTGGGACCCATGGATGTGAGCAAAGAGCGATGTCGAGCTCTCCTACTCTTTATATTTTTAGAGTTGTTGCAACTCATCTTTTGAGAATGTGATGGTTTTTGCAACCGGTGGAAGCGGGCAAGGATTTGCTAAAGGTAGAGCCATCATCAATCGGGGTGGAAAGGCCCCCTCGAACACTGTTGAGCCCCGTCCGACTAAAAAGGTTGCTAGGATAGAGAAGAGGGTGAAGGCAAAGGAGATTCTGAGAGAGAGGTTAGAAGAGGGTGAGAGAGAGGCTAGAAGAGGCTAGGAAGGGGGGGAGGGATAGACGAAAAAGAAAAGGGGGGGGGAGGGCTAAAAGCAGAGGGGTTGAGGGAGGAAGGGAGGGGTGAGGTAGAGGGGCTGAAGGGGTGGGAGAGAAGGTGAGGGAGGCGGGGGAAGTTGGGAGGGGGTAGGGGCTAAGGGGGAAGGTAGGGGGTGGGAGTAGAGCTGAGGCAATGGGGAAAGAGGGCTGAGGGTGAGGGGTAGGGGGCGGGGGAGGGGGCTGAGGTGCAGGGGAAGGGGGTGAGGAAAGATGGTGGGGGAAGGGTTCTGAGGGGGCGGGGGTAGGGAGGCAAGGAGGGGCTAAGGGAGGAGGGAGGTGAGGCAGGGAGGGGCGGGGAGGGAGGCATGAGAGGGGTAGCAAAGGAGTCAGGGAGCAGTAGCCAAAAAAGATGAGGAGAATCTTCAATAATGGGCTCATGAGAAATAGGAAGATTAATTAAAATGTCAAGTCCAGATTCCTTAAACTCAAAGTATGATTCATCAAAAGAGGAATTATTGATAAGAAATGGAAAGTTGTCAAAATACTCTATGAGTCATCAAACAAATCAGCAAACCAAGTGCCACCCATAGTGTCTTCATAAAAAATTGCATCGCGATTGATTGTGGCCTTTTTGAAAAGGGGGTCATAAAACATATGTTCTTTATCAACATCAAGATATCCAATGAAAATAACTTTCTGATTGGGGAGATCAATTTTTTACCCTTGTTTCTTTGGGAACATGATTATAAGCAATACAACAAAAAAATTGAAGATGGGTAGGTGTGGTACTTGTCCAAGCTACGAGTGGAAGAGCGGCAGGACCACTTGTAGGGATATAGTTTTGCATATAAATGGTGGCAAGAACTACATCAGCCTAGAAAATTTTGGAAAGACCAAAATGAACCAATGAATAGCACATACCATCGAGAATCATTTGGTTTTTAAGCACATACCATTGAGAATCATGTGGTTTTTACATTCTACAATAGGATTCTATTGAGGAGTGTAGGCTATTAATGGTATACTATGACAATGAATGCCATGTTGAGCACAATATCAAGAGAAGATGAAGAAGTATATTACACACCATTGTCACTTCTCAATGCCTTGATTAATTTCTTGGTTTGTCTTTCAATAATTTTATGATATTGTTCATAAGAGTAAAAGCATCCAATTTGTGATGTACAAGATAAACATGGATGAAATGGGAAAATTTGTCAATGAAGGGAATGAAGTATCGATGCCAACAATGAGATGGAGGAAAAGGACAACATATGTCAGTGTGAGTAAGCTCAAGTAAATCTTGGGACGAAGGCATGTCAAATGAAACAAATGGCCTTCGATGATGCTTTCCCAATGCATAGTGTTCACAAATACCAAGGTTGGAAGGTGGTTTGAGACAAAGACCACGTACCAAATCTGAATGCTATAGATCAAGGATCTTGCAAGAATTAGTGTACGTGAATCAAGAATGCCAAAGTTGACTATCTCAACATTAAAGTTGAAAAATCATCATTTAAAGTGAGTTCAAACAACTTGCCTTATTTTAGTTGTAGTGATGATGATGCGGCCATTTTCTTGAAGTTGACATTGAATATGATCAAGTCCAACAAAAATTCCAAGATCAACAAGTCAAGCCATAGATAGCAAATTGTGTTGCAGTACAAGAACATGTAAAACATCCGTGTAGATGAGGTCGCACCTAAATAAAGATTCTCAATACCTATGACTTTGCATGTCATCTCATTTGAAAGGTAAACAAGCTTTTGAACAAGAAGAGTATGATAGTTATGAAGCCATTGAGCTTGATAAGTCATATTTGCATTGTGCAATGCCTCCAAAATTAATAATGAAAGTATCACCATTATGAATAAATAGTACTTGAGGAGAGGGGATGGAATGACTGACACAATGGACTTCATTGAGATGGGAATCCTTATGATGACCATCAGTCATGTTAGCTTGAATTTTTTGGTCATCATATGCCTTTTTAAGACAACGAGAGAAGGGGTGGCCCTTTCCACCACAATAACTACATGTGGCACGTTGATTATCATCCATCCTTCATCTAGAGATAGAAATACATGCTCTTGATTGTAAATTCTAGCAAAACAATCAAACTCATATTGACTAGTCTTCCCATAGTACTTACAAAATTCATTGAAATCAGAATGTGAGTTGGAGTAACTTCCATAAGAAAATATATGACCATCTTGAGATCTTTGAAAGAGTAGACGTTTCCTAGAAACCGTAAGTGCATTGTCGTAGAAAGAGTCGAATGTATGAGAATCATTTGTAAGAAGAGCTATGGCGGGGAATCATTACGCCTTTCATGCCATTGCAGATATTCAATAAGAGACATACAAGCACGATCAAAATCAATAACATCCTTATTGGAAAGAATGGTTGCAATATTGTCATATCTTTCATCTTTTGATAGTATGTAATAACTAAGCAACAAGTTGAGATTGCACAAAAGGAGCTCTGACAGTGGTTCCAATCTCAATAGGATCTTCAGTGGTGGTTGATTGATGATGTCCTTAAATGACTCAATATGAGCAGTCATTAGTGTACAAATCTTGTTATGTAGATTATCTAGCATAGAACAAAGATGAAGCACTTTTGTGATATATTTCTTTTCAAAAGTGGACAAAAGGTATGCCCAAATTGTTGTGGCATTGTAAAAGAGAAAACATCCATCATTAGTGAATCATTAAGTGCAAAAAGAATATACTAGTGAGCATCTTTGTAAGGCCTTCTTAATCCATTCAAGATGTAGTGTTTGCCAATTTTGAAATTTGGACCTTCCATATAATCCCCTATAAATGGTGTGGGCTGTGTGGGGCAAATCTGCTTACCATCAACAATATTATATAGATCATCACCTTCAAGAATCAATGTGACTTTTACCTTACATCCAAGTTAAATCCATGACCTTAAAAATTTTTTTATAGACCATTGACCAAAACAATAGCCATTAATGATTGCAATTCCATCCATAATTAAGTAAAAGGATGAAAATGGAGAAACGTATGTGTAACCTCACTAATAATGATAATGAATTGAAATTTGAAATGGACCTTACATAAATCTAGCAAGCCTGCGAGTAGGGCGAGCTATATCAAGAATTGTAGATGAAAGACTTGGAATGAGAACAAAAGATTGCTAGGCAAGTAGTATTAGAGTAGCAAGCATTAGTAGGATCTAAGTGACCAAAGCTGAGCGAGCAACTTGAGTAGCCAAAAATCGAGTGGACAGAGGAGCCAAGTAATCACAATAGAGAGCTGTCCAAGTGGTTCTAGTTTACATGATAGCATCAATGAGAGCTAAAAATCGAGTGGACAGAGGAGCCAAGTAATCACAATAGAGAGCTGTCCAAGTGGTTCTAGTTTACATGATAGCATGTGCTGGCCAGGCATAATGAGAGAATCATGATATAGATGGAGATCAAGAATGAAGCATGTGTTGATTGGGCATGGCTTTGATACCATGTTGAATGGAGATGAAAGAGACATAATATGCTCCTAAAGGACATTACTTCATAGAATTATATAGTCGAGGACTTAGTCTAGTGGAGGTAGGCTATATATCGCTCTAACATGTATGTACATGTGTACGTATGTATGTATTCTGTGTGTATGTAGATTAAAAAGTCCCATCAATAATTGAGCCATACAACTAATTCCATCAATTGGATAAAAAGTTAAAAAAGGAAAACATATAAGGAAAAAATATTTGAGACATCTAAGTTAAAAAATGCAACTAGAGATTTGCAAATTTTTTTATCAAATTAATAATTTTTAATAATATTGAGTTTGATAAACATAATATTAAAAAAAGATGTCGAATCCTCAGGCAGTCCAGGTTCTGAGGTCAGGGTCCACTTACCTACAACCATCGAAACAAACTAGGTGTTAGAACATCATAGTTATGTTTGGGTAGACAAGTAATGCCTATTTTTCTTGGCTTGTTATCGCTTTACCTAGGAATATAGACAACCATATGGATTCTTAGATAATTTTTAAAAAAAAAGCCACAAGTGAAGTTTAAGTGAAATTTAAGTCACAAGTGGTTTAAGGAACGAATGAGTGCATGGGTTAAGAACAGACTAGATGAGGTATGGGATGATTATTGGGCTTATAGGGAGTGGAGATGATGCCCACCTCTTGAGCATCAGGTAATGCTCAAGACCTGTGCTCTGCTGAGCTTGCAAGAGCCACAACCAAAGTCAGCTCAAGGTGAAAAGCCTCCAGGTAGAGCTGCAACAATTAAGGTGAATCTGCCAGTTCATCCTCCTTCATCAACTTCATATTCACTAGTAAATAATTACAAAACTCTACCAAATAGTGACGGGAAACTCTACCCCTGACTTTTCTTTCAAAATATGCCAAGATATATTTTGGAACTAAGATCTCATCCAGTTCCCCTACCTCTAGTTGTTCCTCATAATGCATATCTTCTGGTGCATCACCATGAAATGGCTTTAGGAAACTCACATAAAAGACATTTGTTTTACACTACAAAAGGGGCTCATATCAATTGGAACAAATCCAATGCCTTTTGGATTAGTGATGAGGACACTCCAACTGAGGGATTGACATAGGATTCACCTGGATTCAAAGGGATGTTTCCATCAGCTACCCCAGGACGCCAGGTTGGGGTGGGCATCTCTTCAGCACAACAGTTTGCTCCTGTGTTGGAGAGCATTAGGAGGAAATTCATTTTTTAGAGTTCTGCCAAAATTGACCTTGCATCTAGAGTAGTGTTTGTGAACCAGGTATCATTAGCTACTTCCTGGTTTGTTTGCTCATGTTGGTGTAGATCTAGAAGTTGTATATCTCAGCATATGTGATCTATCGACAAATTTCTTTGGAGGCAGATGTTGTAGCCAGGGTGGCTTGGGAGATTGTCATTCTCCCCATAGGAGAAGGAGGTCTCAATATTATTGATTTGGACTTGCAGTGTATGGCCTTGCTCTACAACTTTGTAGTGAGAGGATTGATGCCTGGACAAGAGCCTTGGAAAGATTATTTCTTGCACAGCATTCAATCCTGTACACCTTCTCATGGGGGATATTGGATGGACAACTTGAAATGGATTTTTACTTCAGCCCATCTTAGATATCCCTCTTTCTCTCTCATGGCTACAATTTTGAAAGCTTGGGGCAGCTTCAGAGGCACTCTTTGGAGAGTTCCACCCTCCTCTCGAAGAAATAGACAAGCAGCCAGTCATGTGGAATGACTCTATTTTGGATGTCCATGGTAGATCACTAGTTCATATTATATGCAGTGGTCTAGATGGGAGAGGGACCTGCTTCCATAGTGGGTGCCTCGAAGGCTTTCAAGAATCTTGGGAGAGGGGACCTGCTTCCACAGTAGGTGCCTCTAAGGCTTTCAAGAAGCTTCCAGAGCATCAAAGACTCTTATTAGTTGGCCACCTCAGAGGGAGTATAGTCAGGATGCAATAGCAGATAGATGCAACCATACCAGCAGAGTGGATGGATACAGATGACACGCTTATCACAGAGTCCACTTCATTGGGAGATTTTATGGGGATAGGTATTCCTTTATAGGTTATTGCCTTGCGGGATGCCCTTGAGGAGACCCTTGTACAACTTTGATGTTCAGTTGGGAGGCAGACTTGTTAGATCTTCATATGATATTCCTTTGTAGGTTGCCTTCCAATTAGGATTGCAGGTTACGTGGAGTGGGGCAAGGACTCTCAGTGGTATCTTGATCCTAACCCTGTTCTCATGGCACTTGTGTCTTGGAGACTTTAGTTATATGGTCGTTCCCCCATTAGGTTCTTGCAATGGGACCCAAGGGAGTGGGAGTGGATTGATGAAGGGCACCAAGAGAAGAGCATTCCCTTCTTTCGTTACGTTGTCAAAAATGCCAGGAGATTTCAACTTAGCAGTAGAGGTTGGAGGCCCTCTAGAGCTCCTCATTGGGATAGTTTTTGGATTTCTACATAGGTGCAAAAAAACTTTTGAAGGAGGCTCTAGAAATCCCATAGGAATAGAAAGATTACTCTCTTCTTTTGACTTTCTATGCATGGAGGGATTGCAGTGAACCTGTGGAGATCTAGGTTTGGGGGTGACCCTACTTGTCCTTGATGCCACATAGAAATTCAGTCAGTTTAGTATTGCCTGTGAAAGTGCAGACAAGTGAGGATGATCTGGAAGGGCGTTGCTAGGATTTTTAGCATATTTCATAGAGCACCCTTCTTCATGACTAGGGGATCAATGGCATGGTTATCTCTTATCGGCCCTCAAGTGTCTTTTAGGGACATGATTCAGACTTAGCCTTCATTATATGATGACACTCTATGGAGTCTTGTTCTCTCGAGTATGTTCCCTTCACTCCTTTTAGAGCTTCTCATGCCTCGGTGGACACATCGTGGGAGATTTTTGCTAGCATTACAGCTTGGCATATTTGGAGGGCCAAATGTACAGAGGCGATGGAGGGTTCTCAGATTCACCCCTCCCAGTCTATGGCTAGTATATAGATGGATACTATACACACCTTGGTGGCCATCTAGGAGAGCATGTGGGGATCCTCCAGAGTAGCTACTACCAAGAGAGGTACTTTTTTTAGAGTTTGCAGAGAATCTCCTTTCTTCTTTGAGTCTCCTTCAGGGTTGAGGTGGCACTTTCAGCATTCACCTTGAATTTTTGTTAGCTCATTTTGAGCTGGTTTTTTTCTCATGCATGACATGATGTACGCCCTCATTTGAGCTTGCTCATGCGGTTTGCATTCATACTTAATGAAGTAATCTTTTTGGGAAAAAAAAGATTGTCTTCATCATGATTCTGCAACACATGCACTCTCCACCATTGAAGATCATACTACTTATGATCAAGCAATATCGACACCTTATAAAGCTCAGTGGCAAGATGCTATGCAAGCAGAATATGATTCTCTTATTTCTAATTGTACCTGGACTCTTAGCACTTCTCCCCTTAGATGCACACCAATTCAATGCAACTGGGTTTACAAATCCAAGGTCAAGGCTGATGGATCTTTTAACAACTATAATGCATAACTTATTGCCAAAGCTTTTTCACAAATCATAGGAATTGATTATCATGACAATTTTTCACTCGTGGTTTGTATGACTAGTGTTCATGTTTTATTAGCCTTTGCTACTCAATTTAACCTTGAGATTCATCAAATCGATGTTAAGATGGTTTTTTCGAATGATGATCTCACTAAAGAAATTTACATGGAAGAACCACTTGGTTTTATCCTTCTTGGCAAGGAATATTTGGTTTATAATCTTTATCGTGCATTCTATGGTCTAAAACAAGCCTCCCAGGTCTGATATCTCAAAATTGATGCTTTTATTTAGTCTCAAGGATTTCATGTTTGTTCTTCTGATGCTAATCTACAATTGAAGATGGAATGTCAATTATTCATCATAATTGATTTATATATTGATGATGCTATTTTGGTTGCCTATAATCTAGGCTTTCTTACACATATAAAAAAGCTCTTATCTTTCACCTTTGAAATAGTCAATCTAGGAGAGATTCATTAGTGACTAGGCATTCAAGTTTAGCAATTTTGTGATGATGGCCTCCTTATGCTTCAACAAACCAAGTTCGTTACACACACTCTTGCACAATTCACTTAATAGATTCTCATTCACTTGCTAATCATATTGCTAATCCCAATAAGAATCAACTTGTGAAATTTGCTCATCCTTTGGAAGATCACATTCCATATGCAAATTTGGTTGGATGTTTGCATTTGATTGGTCTAGACTCTCAATTTGATATTCTCTTTGTTGCAAACATTATTGGTCAGTATCTTGCCAAGCCTTACCATGGTCATTGGTTAGCAGCCAAATGGGTATTGAAATACTTAAAGAGTACTTCAAAAAATGGTCTCCTTTATTGAAGGGACACATCTGCCTCCCTTTCTTTACTTTGTTATTCTTACAATGATTGGGCTAGTTCTCACTCTCAGATTGCTCTAGGTCAGTAGTAATTGCTTTTTTTGTTAACCAATCTATTGTTTCTTGGGCAAACAAGAAACAAGATTGTGTTTCCCTCTCTAGTACAAAAGTAGAATGTGTCATAGCTTCCCTCATAGCACGAGAATCAATTTGGCCTCATTGATTTCTTTTCGATATTGGCCATGATCTATCTTCAAGCACTTCCCTCGTAGCACAAGAATCGATTTGGCCTCTTTGATTGATTTTCGATATTGGCCATAATCTATCTTCAAGCACTCCTCTTCATTGTGACAAATAAAGTGCCATAGCTTTGCCAAAGTTTAGGTAAATTGGCACAAGAAAATGAAACATATTGCTATATACTATCACTATGTATGGCATTAAGTTAAAAAAGGATCCATCATAATCGAGTATATCCCACCTAATCACATGATCGCTGATATCTTCACTACGTGGCTTGGAGAACCTCAATTTTCTTCCCTGAGGAATGATCTTGGTGCTACACCATTACCATGAATCATCGTAGCTTAGCATATTGCTATAGCACAAACACTGCACTAATATATTCACATGTTTGAGCTCGAGTTTTCCCCTTGTGACTCCCCAAGGGTTTTTTCATCTATAACTAGATGCCTTTGTTTGAGCAAGAGTGTTAGAGCTATATATAGCGTACCTTCACTAGACTAAGGCCTCAACTATATAAGTCTATGAAGGAATGCAATACTCAGTCCTTTGAGAGCATATTATGTCTCTTTCCTCTCCATTCAATATGTAGATACATACATACATACATATGCACATACATGCATACTAACGTATGTATGTATGTATGCACATAGTGGCATGCACATGCACGTGCACACACACACACACATGCACACACACATGCACGTGTGCACACACATAATACATACATACATGCATGCATACATATGTACATAGATACATCCATGCATCTACATGTGCCACACACACACACACAATTTCTAGCCCTTCCTTCCTCTCTCTCTCTCTCTCCCCCCCCCCCCCCACCCCCTTCTATCCCCTCCTCAACTCTTCACTTAATTGTTCCCCCTAATTTTCCCCCTTTCTTTCTTTAATTATCCCTTGTTTTTAAGTTTTTGTTCCCTTTTTCCTAAGACTTTCTCCCTATCTTTTTTCCATAAATTTATTTTCTCCCTACTTTTTCTAAATACTTCCAAAAGTAAAATTTTCATTTATTCCCCATTTTTTCCTCAGTTCCTTAATTTTTGCTTTTTTCCTTTAATTTGTTTTTTCTTTTTTTTTCTCTTATTATTTCTTTTTTTCTTTAATTCTTTCATTAAAAAATGTCCCTATTTTTCCTTTTTCCTATTTTTATGGTCCTAAATTTCTCCTTATTTTTTCTTCGTATTTTTTAATATTTGTCACTTTTTCCTTAAATTTGAAACCTATTCACAATTTTCTTTATTATTTTATAATTTATTTGTATTTATTTTCTTACATTTTTTCTAAGCTTATGTGTCCTTTCCCCTAATTTTTATTTCTAATTTTATCCCCCTTTTTTATTCAATTTAGTTATCCCTATTCCATTCAATGACAGAGACTCTGTATTCACTTGTAGAGGCAACCATTGCCTGCTTTTGGTGTCAATTTCACTTCAGAAGCTTGGAAACACCTTCATTCTTGAATTTGGGATCATTTCGTTGGAATTCTGACTCATTGTGTCAGTTTCAACATTTTTTTGCCCGGATGTTGGAACTCAAGTTTGGAGCAACCATTTGTAGATTTGTCAGTTCCAATCGACTCCGGTGTAGTTTACATCCAATGGACTTCTATGTTGCTCATCATTCACACTCCGGTGTAGTTTACAAATAGATGAGTTTCCAAAAACATTTTTTAATCCGTGTGTTGGACCTGGTGATTGGGACCACGGTTTCCAAAACCGTCTATCCCATTGTGTTCCAAACGCCTAAAAACCCCTACCTGTTAGTTCTTGCATGATTCGGTGGAGTATTTTCATAGTTATATATCTCTATGTATTTGATTTCATCGCTCTATTATGCATTTTGCATTCCAAGGTTTTGAAACCTTAGATTTATGCCACATGGCAGTGGATAAGTGTTGACTCCCACTTCTCACTCATCGGTTGGGATTTTGGAGTTCCAGCAGAAGAAAGATATTTGCAAATTGTTTTGTTGAGTCCGATTATGCAATGGCACCCATGTTTTGAGGCATATCAGGTTCTATTTTCAGTAGCGGTCATTGCCGTGGGACCATGATTTCTTGAGCATACCTTATGCAAATCACTCTGGTTGCAGTTGAGGATTACCAAAACGCAAGCGACAAAAAGCAAGCAATAAAAGATTTATAAATCCCCCATTTCAGTAGCAAAAAATAATAACTTATTCAAAAGTCCATATGTTTCCTCAATGCCAGAAGGTTAAATATGCATATAACTTTTTAAGTTGCTAACACTAATTTCACATCATCCATGAGATAGTTTGTATGTTCAATTTCCAATTCATTGTTTATATTAAAGACAAAACCTACCGTAACTGCAATCAAGTTCTCTCTTTCCACTAGAGTAATTGAGATCATCAATGCAACCTTCCACACAGGTGGGGTGTTTCCAAGGACTCCTTGCATGGATTAGTCTAGATTCCATGCATATGTAAATGCTTAGCTTTTTTAACTCTATTCACTCTTAGAATGAAACCCATGTTTCTTTGTTACTGGAAAAATATCCTTCCCTAATGATTTATTCTTACCTCCCACTAATACAACCAATGCAACAAATTAACCACAAATTCATATTTTGGTGCATTAAATTTTACTAGATGGTACACAAAGACACGATAATCATCTAAAGTATGCCTTGCCATTTGATTTGATATGTAACATGACCCTATTTGGACTTCTTTACTTGCTTGATTTTCCAATCACTTCAACTAATTGTCGCTCGCTTTTTTGGGCTTGCTCGCTTTTTTGCTCGCTCTATTGACTGCCTCGTTGCAGTTTGAGCCATGTGCACTCATTCGTGGTGTGCATTGATTGCAGTGGATGATTTATAGGCTAATTGGATGCATTGTGATCCTTATTTGATGCGCTGATAGGCCCAAATTGCCTTGTGGGATGCTATTTTTTATGGATGCTTTGTACATGGATGCTATTTTATGCTAAGGGATAGCCATTTGACACATTACAGGTGATGCACTGATAGTGTTATGCTCTCTTGGATGAGATATTGTTGATGCATATGCCCATGGACGGTGTTTATGCTTGAGCCATTTGGCACTTATTGGCATTTTGGATTGCCATTGCAGTTGGCATTTTCTTTTGGGCCAGATTTGCTCATATGGATGCATAGTACATGCGCATGAGTCAGCTGTATCTTTTGATGCTTTGAGCTTTGAGTTTTAGTGATATTTCACTCTATTGTGGCATACATATTTGGGTGCACCTAGTATTTGGTGTGATTCTCTCTTGCACATACTAGCATTTGGGATTTTGCTTTATTTGCACCATGGCATCCTCTTCCATGTCTGAAAAGGAGTTTTTCAACATTAAAAAGTTTGATGGGACAAACTTTTCTTTGTGGAAAGAACAGATAATGGATGTGCTTATTCAAAAGAAGCTGATAAAACCCTTGCAAGGGATTGTAGCTAAGCTTGTAGCTATGTCCACAAATGAATGGAATGGATGCATTGGCAAAGTCTACCATTATACTTCATCTTGGGGAGACAATATATTTCATAGTGGTCACTAAAAAGACTACAAAAGCTTTATTGAAAAAGCTGTGTGCTACATATGAGAAAGAGACTGCCTCAAACAAAGTCTATCTCATGAAGAGATTGTTTAAGCTGCACATGAAGGAGGGAGTATCCATAGCTTTGCACTTGAATGAATTTAATATATCATTTTCAGTTAATTTCAAGCTCAAAAGCTGAATTTCGATGCAGAAATGAGGGCAATATTTCTCTTATGCTCATTACCATCCTCATGGGATACTTTTCGTACTACTATCAGTAACTCTGCACCTAGTGGAGTATTGAACTTTGATGATGTGGTTGGTAGCTTGTTGGCCGAGGAGATTAGACTGAAGTCAATGGAAGGCAACAAGCATGATGCAGCCTTAAATGTGCAAAGGGGCATATCATAGTCTGGGGGGAAGTTTCAAGAAAGAGAAAAGTCCCGTATCAAGTCCAGGGCATGGAACATTAAGTGCCACTATTGTGGCAAGAAGGGCCACATGAAAAAGGATTGCTACAAGCTTAAAAGAGAGCAAAAGGATAAGAAAAAGAATGCAAATTGGGGTGCAAATCAGAAGGAAGAGAGTCCAAGGGAGGACAAAGGAAAAGTGAAGATCAAGGAGATCAATGCAGTCACACATGATAGTGACAATGACATTCCGTCATGTCTAGTTTATATACAGAGTTGTTTACCATTTCAAATGATGCATATTCCCAAGATTGGATTTTGGATTCTGGTGCTTCATGTTAGATATCAATGCTCCACTCTCATGTAACTACGCAGGAACCAGCTAACTCTACTTGTAAGCCCCCCATATGAGGAGATGGCATTTGAGTAGCTCGGTTATCCGGTAGGTCCTGGTTTGGACACTAGATGGGGGCCATGTGTGGCCTGATGGCTGGATGGAGTTGGCACACTACCAACTAGGCTACATGCAAGTGCAGGAAGGCATCTGACTGACCGCACTGAGGGTAGACGGAGCATTTCTTGGGGTAGCCCACTCTCGGGTTGCAGGGCCTGTTTGGAGCCCCAGATGATCTCGGATGGCTCCGGGCGGAACGGTGACCACATGTCAGTTGTTCTATTCTATGCCATGGTTCTAAAGTGTGGTGGGTGGCCTATTTTGGGACCAACCTCCAGTCGACCGTTTTGGGCAGACTGGGTCAGTCTCCCAATTGGGTCTAACTGACTATGACTGGTGGCTATATAAGAGCAAGCCTGTAAAGCCCATAATCATCACTAGCTATAGCAACCATGATTCCTTAGCATCCAGCCTCTATGCTCTACTATTTCTAGTGTGCCATCGAAGCTTCTCTCACAAGAGTGCACGGCTGGGAGTCAGTGCCATCTATTGTATCAGTTTTATAGTAATCAAATTTTTGATTCTCCATACTATCTACTTTTCTCTCTTGCATACGAGATCCTGTTATCTATTGAGCACACACGTATTAGTTTCTTACATGGTATCAGAGCTTGGGCTCTAGCAAGAAGATTTGGTAGTGTATTTTTGTTTGCAAGCAAATTGTGAGAGATGGCCCAGCCCACAAGATTGTGAATCCCACCGTTCGGCGAAAGCGAAAAGTTTGACAGCTCTAACTATCTACTTTGGAAGTTCAAGATGAAGACCATCCTAAGCGCATACGAGCTTTGGGATATTGCTACTAGGGTGGACCTAAAGCCGACGGTTCCGAGACCGAATCCGGCCAATGCAGCACAACAGATAGTACCAACTGCAAATGAGATTCTCGCGTGGACAGGAAGAAATGCAGATGCACTGTGTTCTATTGTCTGCAGTGTAAGTGATTCTGTCATGGTATTAATTCAACATGTCACCACAATGGAGGAGGCATGGACGGTCTTGAAAAATCAGTATGAGACCACGAATCAGACACGGATTCAGAATCTGGAGACTCAACTCGCGAACGAGAAATTGTCTGAGTCTAAAATGGCAGAGAAGTTCATCACCAGGGTGAAGAATCTACGCGATCGGATGACTGTGATTGGCATCACCATCACCAGCGAGAATCTAGCACGAAGGTGCGTACGGATTCTCCCACCAAAGTACGACAGTCCTGTTATGGCGTTGAATACGTAGAACAGAAATCCACCCCTCAACTTTGAGGATTTTTGCACAATGCTTCTAGAGGAGGAGATGCCTCAAAAGATGAGGACTGGAGAAGATTCGGCTTTCTACGCTGGATCAAAGAAAGGTAAGGGTAAGGACTCTAGTAACCCATCTTCTTCTGATGATAAAAAGAGAAAGAAGAAGATCAAGTGCAATATGCTTACAAGAAACACACACAGATGCAAAAGAAAACATCCAAATTACGGGATTTAAACATATTCAAAAACACGATGGATTTGGAATGGCTATATTCTACAAGAGACAATTAAAACTATAAGAGACACACTACATACACGAACTGCACAGAACACAATTCTTACTCACCCTCTATTGCAACAAGGCAGGGCACAAGCAGAATGAGTGCCGAAAGAAGATTGCAGATGAGAAGAATGGAGTAAAGAAAGAGTCCAGCAACAGCCTGCAGGCAGTACCAATAGAGTTGTTCATAGCAATTGAGGAGATTTGCACAGAGACAATTCATGTACCTGCAGATGAACCTTGGATTATTGATAGTGGTGCATTGCGCCACATGACCAGTTAGAAGGATTGGTATACCTCTCTACAACCGGTAGGGAATGACATCCTGGTAGCAGTCGGCAATGATGCAAAATGTCCAGCAAAAGGAAAAGGTATGATTGCTCTCAAGTCAGATGGAGTTGTAAAACAGTTGTCCAATGTCCTTTATGTGCTAGATATCAAGAGGAACTTGTCCGTTTCTGCGATCACGGATCGGGACCTCAAAGTTCACTTTAATAAGAATGGCATACAGATTTTGGATCTTCAAGGGAAAGTCATTGGTAAAGGTACACGGCACAACAACATTTACAAACTCTCAGCTTTCAGTGCTCGAGTCGATGTGAGCAACACTAAGCTGTGGCATGAGAGGTTTGGTCATCTAAACCTTAGTTCTTTAAAGGAGATGCATAAAAGTGGAATGATTGTAGACCTACCAGAAATTTCAGATCTACTCGATGTATGTGAAGCTTGCATGATGGGTAAGCAACATCAGCAGCCCTTTCCTAAAGAGGCTAGTAGGTCAAAGGTTCCTCTAGAGCTTGTTCACATGGACCTCTGCGAAAATATGGAGACGGAAGTTTTGGGCGGTTCCTACTTATTCATGACACTGATCGACATCTACAATAGAAGGATATGGATATACTTCCTGAAGACTAAAGATGAGGCTTTTAGTAAGTTCAAAGAATGGCATGTAATGGTCGAGAAAGAAACGGGGAGGAAGGTGAAGAAGTTGAGATTAGACAGAGGAGGTGAGTTCACATCAAGTGAATTCAAAAGTTACTGCAAAAGTCATGGGATCAAGAGGCAGAAACCCCGGCCACATACACCACAGCAAAATGGAGTAGCAGAGCACAAGATGCACGTCATCTACAACATGGGGAGGAGTATGATGAAAGGGAAAGATTTGCCAAAGTCTTTCTGGGGTGAAGCATGTAACGCACCAGTTTATATTCTGAATCGTAGCTACACGAAGGTTGTGAATGGGATGACTCCACTACAGGCCTTTTCTCGTAAGAAACCTTCAGCTGTACATTTCAGAGTTTTTGGATGTGACTGTTTTGTGCATGTCCTTGATGCTAACAGGACCAAATGGGAACCAAAGAGCCAGAAGTGTATTTTCTTGGGCTACAGTGAAGAGGCGAAGAGTTACCGTCTCTATAACCCTATTACCAAGAAGATAATAGTAAGTCGCGATGTGGTCTTCTCAGAATAGCCGCATCAATTAGAGGAGGATGCTTCCTTCCTAGATAACCAAGACTAGGATATCCATCTAGTACACCAACAACAGACTGAACTCCCCCAACGGTGCTTGGGAGGATTCAAGATAAAGAAGAGGAAGAAGAGCCTGCAGAACCACAATGGCAACAGCCATTCCCAAAGTAGGTAAAGTAGCTTTTGAACGGCAGAGAACCTCCAACCATTGAGGAGGAATCATCCGAACACCGCTGGTCCAAGAGATTAGAGGAGCAAAGAAGGGCACAGGAAAACTTGGTCAACTATGCTTTGATGACAAAGGTGATCTATGCTAAAGAACCCAAGTGTCTTGAAGAGGCACAGGGTGATGATAGGTGGATGGAGGCTATGTAGTCAGAGTATGACTCCATAATGAAGAACAACACTTGGGACCTTATGGATCGACCACCAAAATGCAAGGTAATCGGCACCAAGTGGGTATACAAGACCAAGTACAAGTCCGACGGCATGTTGGATAAGTACAAGGCTTGGCTCATGGCAAAAGGACTCGCACAGGTACATGGTCTTGATTATCAGGATACTTTTGCTCCCATAGCTCGACTAGCCACAATTCGCACTGTTTTGGCTTTAGCAGCACAGTTGGCCCGTGTTTCAGATGGATGTCAAATTTGCCTTTCTGAATGGAGATCTAAAGGAGGAGGTACACGTGGAACAACCACCAGGTTTTTGATCCCCGGTTCAAAAGGTAAAGTCTGTAAACTAAAGAAGGCACTTTACGGGTTGAAACAGGCCCCACGAGTGTGGTACCAGTGAATTGATGCCTACTTTCTGCAAAACGGGTTTAGAAGGAGCCCATCTGATGCAAATTTGTATATCTTCAGAGAAGGAGGCAGGTGTATGATCGTGGTCCATTATGTGGACGACCTTGTCAACAGGGAACCATGAAGAGAAGATCTCTCAGACAAAGCATTTGCTAGGAAGAGAGTTTGAAATGACAGACCTCGAACTGATGCATTTCTGTTTGGGGATTGAAGTTTGGTAAGAGCCAAAATAGATCATCTCACAGTTGAAGCATGCTGGAGAGATACTGAAGGCATTTGGCATGGCTGAGTGTAAGACAGTTGGCACCCCAATGGAGGTTGACGTGAAGCTCTCAAACGAGGATTCATCACCACTGGTGGACGAAGCGAGGTATAGAAGGCTTGTGGGTAGTATGATTTACTTGTGCAACATGCGGTCAGACATCAGCTTTGCGACTGGTGTACTAAGCAGGTTTTCCAATAAGCCCCAGGAGAACCTTTGGAGGGCAGGGATGCGGGTGCTGAAATACATCAAAGGCACACTTGATTATGGCATCACCTATACCAAGGGCAATATCTTGACCGGATTCTGTGACTCAGATTGGATAGGAGACGTGGACAGCAGGAGATCAGTGATAGGTTACTGTTTCTCAACTTGGATTTGGAGCTGTGTCATGGGTCAGCAAGAAGCAACCCACAGTTGCTCTTTCTTCTACCAAGGTTGAGTACAAATCAGCATGTTTTGCTTCTTGTGAGGCAGTATGGTTGAGGAGGATTTTAGGAGACATGGGTGCAGTGCAAAACAAGCCTATGCACTTATCGTGTGACAATCAGAGTTGCATGGCAATTGCAAAGAACCCTATGTTCCACGCTCACACAAAACACATTGAGATTCAGTATCACTTTGTACACGAGCTCATCATGGATGGAGAGGCCGACTTGCTGTATTGTCCGACTACAGAGAATGCTACGGACATCTTCACGAAGGCTCTTGGAAGAGACTTGGTAGAGAGGCATCTTCATCGACTTGGCATTGGCCCGAAAAAGTAAGTTCACTTGCAGGTGGACATTGAGGGGGGGTGTTAGATATCAATGCTCCACTCTCGTGTAACTACGCGGGAACCACAGAGCACAGCCCACTCTCAGGTTGTGGGGCCCATTTGGAGCCCCAGATGATCCCGGATGGCTCTGGGCGGAATAGTAACCATAGGTTGGTTGCTCTATTCTATGCCACGGTTCTAACATGTGGTCGGTGGCCTATTTTTGGACCGACCTCCAGTCAACCATTTAAGGCAGACTGGGTCGGTCTCCCAATTGGGTTTAACCAACTACGACTAGTGGCTATATAAGAGCAAGCCCGTGAAGCCCATAATCATCACTAGCTATAGCAACCCTGATTCCTTAGCATCCAGCCTCCGTCCTCTACTGTTTCTAGCACGCCATCAAAGCTTCTCTCACAAGAGCACACGGTTGGGAGTCAGCGCCATCTATTGTATCAGCTTTATAGAAATCAAATTTTTGATTCTCCATACCATCTACTTCTCTCTCTTGCATACGAGATCATGTTATCTGTTGAGCACAGACGTTGTTTTATTTTCTTACACTTCATTCCATGTTAATCCCCATAGGGAATGGTTCTCCACTTATGACAGTGGAAAGACACGTTGTGTGCATCTTGGAAATGACTATGCATGTGACATAGTGGGAGTAGGTGACATAAAGTTTTCTTTTGCAAATGGGTCTGCATTTATTTTGAAGAATGTGAGACATGTGCCTAAGCTGACCAAGAGTCTCATTTCAGTGGGTCAGCTAGATGATGTTGGTTTTCAGACCATCTTCGGTTCTGGGAGTTGGAAAATTCAAAAGGCTGTATGCTTTTAGCCAGGGGAGCCAAGTGTGGTACTTTGTATTTCTTGCATGTATCAGGGGTGTTTGATCATGTTTTTGCAATCAAGTACTTCTTTATGGCATTGCCGATTGGGCCATATGAGCCAAAATGGGATGAAACTCTTATGCCGTTTGGGTTATGTACCGCATTTAAGTTTCTCTGATTTTGAATTTTGTGAGCACTCTATGGGAAGTAAACTAAATCAGCCCATAAAAGAAGGGGAAAGAAAGAGTTTGAAAATCTTGATTTGGTGCATTCATACGTATGTGATCCCATGCCTACACGGTCATTAGGCGGGGCTGAATACTATGTGACATTCATTGATGATGCAACTAGGAAAGTGTGGGCATATACTATAGCTCAGAAGAGTATGTGTTCCATGTATTTCAGAAATGGTTGGCCTTGGTTGAGAATCAGTCAAGTAGAACGCTTAAATGCCTACGGACTGATGGTGGAGAGTATCTCTCTCATGACCTTTAGCATTTCTGTGATACACGTGGGATTAAGAGGAAGCTCACATCCCCTCGTACTCTAGATCAAAATCCAGTTGCAAAAAAGATGAATCGTACCATTCAAGAAAGGTTGCAATGCATGCTTTCCAATGCAAGTCTTTCTGGTGGTTTTTGGGCTAAGGCAATGAAGACTGCAGTACATGTGGTCAATAGATCACCTAGTAAGAGTTTGGATGGTGGTATTCCTGAAGAGGCATGGTGTGGCAAGAAGCCCTCTTACTCTCATTTGCATATATTTGGTGTGAGGCATATGCACATGTGCCAAAAGAGCTTCGAAAGAAGCTAGATCCTAAGTCTAGGAAATGCATCTTTCTGGGTTATGGTGAAAGTGGAGAGATGGGCTATTCTCTCTAGGATCCAAAAGTAAAGAAGATCATACGCAACCATGATGTAGTCTTCAATGAGAAGAAGATGCATAATGCACCCATGAGGGATGTGGAAATGAGGAGAATCACTTTCCAAGACGTGAATCCACTTGCATATGTTGATAGACAACAAGCTGTCCATGCACCAAATTTGCAAGAAATGGTACCACCAAGAACTCCCACGGGTATACAATCAAGGGTAGATGATGGATCATCTATTGGTGGAAATGATGAGCCAAATGTGGCTAATATGCAAGTGGGACAGCAAGCTGAAATGCCCTTGAGAAGATCATCTAGAGTGTCTAGACTGCCTGATAGGTTTGTTCTAGGGGTAGACTATGTGATGCTTACTGATTGCAGGGAGCCTTCTTGCTATAGAGGGGCTATGATGCACGAGGATCAATGCAAGTGGGAGTATGCTATGCAATCAAAGATGAGTTCACTTATGAAGAATAAGACTTGGGACTTGGTTTCTTTGCCACATGGAAAGAAAGCATTGCCATGTAAATGGGTCTACAAGATGAAGGTCACAAGTGATGATGTGCCTCGGTACAAGGCCCGTTTGGTCGCTAACGGGTTCAAGCAAGAGAAGGGTGTGGACTTTGATGAGATATTCTCTCCAGTTGTGAAGATGACCACACTTAGATGCATGCTTGGACTAGTGGTAGCAGAGGATATGGAGCTTATGCAGATGGATGTCAAGACAACTTTCTTGCATGGGGATATACATGAGGAAATTTACATGGTGCAACCGGAAGGCTTTGAAGAAAAGGGCAAAGAGCATTTAGTTTGCAAGCTGAAGAAGAGATTCTATGGTCTTAATTAAGCAAGCGCCTAGAGAATGGTATCAAAAGTTTGATGCTTTCATTTGGTCCCAGGGTTTTAAAAGGAGTGAAATTGATCACTACCTCTACACTAAAAGGGCTAAGGATAATAGCCTGATACTCCTGGCACTATATGTGGATGATATGCTATTGGCTAGCAAGAATACTTATGAGCTAGATGCATTAAAGTCCAAGTTGCATGAGGCCTTTGATATGAAGGATTTGGAACTTGCAGGTCATATTCTTGGTATGCGCATCACGCGTGATCGGAGTAGGAAACTCCTTTGGCTTTCACAGAAGGAGTATATTACAAAAATATTGTAGCGTTTCAATATGGAGGGGGGGAAGGCAGTGAGTACTCCATTGCCTCCATATGTGAAACTGAGTCATATAGATAGTCCCAAATCAGATGAGGAGAGGGCCATGATGGCCGAGGTTCCTTATGCATTAGCGGTTGGGAGTCTTATATATGCTATGATACCTACTAGACCAGACATTGCATTTGCAATGGGACTTATTAGCCAGTATATGGCTAATCCAGGAAAGAGGCATTGGGAGGCAGTTAAGTGCATCATGAGGTACATGAAGGGTACCAAGGAGATGTGCATCTGCTTTGGTAAAGGAGACATGAATGTACTTGGGTACACAGATTCAGACTATGCAGGGCATGTGGATAGTAGGAGATCCACTTCTGGTTATGTGTTCACCTTTGCAGGTGGTGCAGTGTCGTGGATGTCTCGCACATAGAAGTACATTGCTTTGTCTACCACAAAGGTTGAGTATGTTGCAACCACAGAGGGTTGCAAGGAGGCTATATGGCTTGATCAGCTAGTGGGAGATTTAGGGATTCATACAGGTGTACCAACATTGCATAGTGATTCCATGAGTGCTATTCAGCTAGCACGGAATCCGATCTTTCATGCAAAGACCAAACACATTGAGGTCAGGTACCATTTCATCAGGGAGGTACTTGAGGACAAGCGCATAGAGCTTGTCAAGGTTCATACAGATGATAACACTGCAAATATGCTGACGAAGAGTCTACCTCATTAGCAGTTTGAGTATTGTCATGTATTGATGGGCATTGGATAGTATGCTCACTGGTTGTTCTCCCTTAAAGGCACATTGTCCTTCAAGTGGGAGGTTGTGGGGGTTAAAGGTCACTGTGCCTTTACCCCAGTTATGTACAATACTCAAATACATATATAAATGAATGAAAAAAAAGATTAGGGTTTTCTGCGCCCACCAAAAACTTATGTGGCTCTCTATTTCTTTCTCTCCCTCTTCTGTTCCGCTTCCATTGAGAGCACTCTCACCACACCCGTCACATCTTTTCATGCAATGGAATCACATGTTAATTTGTTTTAAACTTGTAGTTTCAATAACCCCGCAACCCCCCCCTCTCTTCTCTTTAACCTTTCTCACCTAATTATTCTCTCCCACACCTTTCTTTCCTCTTTCAATATACATTTCTTTAAAACTACCTTTTATCCCATTCTTTATCTATCTATATGTATATATATATCTCTTCCTTCCCTCTTCTCAATAATTTTTCCCTCCCCCCTCTCTATATGTTTACCTTCTCTTTCCGTCTCCCTTATCTATATATATTGCTTTTCTTTTCCCTCCCCCTCTCTACCTTTATCAATTCCCTCTTAGTTCCCCACGTTTTTATTTTCCCTTTATTTATTTATCTTTTTTATAATCCCCTCCCCCCCCCCCCCGAACCTCTTTCTTTTTTTTCTCACCTCCTGCCACTCTATTTGCTTTCTATCTCAATATACTTTCCTTTAAAAATCACCTTTGAAATTTCCCCTTCTCTATATAAACGTATGTTCTTTCCTTTGCCCTTCTCTATAGATGTATCTCCCCTCCCCCTTCTCTATATATCTTATGTTCCCATCCTTTCCTTTTTTCCTCCCCCTTCTCTATTTACATGTTTTCTTCTACCCTCCCCCCCCCCTTTTTTTTTCACCTTTTCCTTTTTTCTTTCCATTTTCTTCTTCTTAAATTTAATATATAACTTCTAGATATCAATTCCTTCCCTAACCTTGACTATCCCAATACCACCCTCTATGTTTTTACTATACTTAGATTAAATTTTTATATTACACCTTCCCTTCCCCTCCATATTTATTTCAGGTTGATTCACTCCACTCCACAAACTATAAACTCATCGTCTTGCACTTCCAATTCCACATCCAGTTGTTTAAGTTTGTGGTTTAGCGTCTATTTTATTGTGACCCTGATAACAAGGGAAGGGTGTTTATAACACTTGTATTCCCAACCAAATTTAAGTTGGTTCTCACCATGTTTTCTTGTTGGGATTGTGGTAGGCATGCAGACTCTCCTCTTCAATAAAAGTGATGCTAGGACTTCCGCATGCTCCAATTTTTTCCAATTTGTTTTGCAAAAACAATGTGTCCTTTCTTACCAAAATACTCTTATTTATTTTTTATTAAAATTAGTAATTTTTTTTAACCTACTTGCTGTAACTCTTCCTAAACTCTATAAGCTTCTTTGTCTTTTCCATTGTCCTCGCTCTTTTCTCATTTCACTTTGCAAAGGGGTTTGGTCTTGTCTTCCACACACACACATAATCTGTGTGTGTGTGTGTGTGTGTGTGTGTGTGTGTGTGTGTGTGTGTGTGTGTGTGTGTGTGTGTGTGTGTGTGTGTGTGTGTGTGTGTGTGTGTGTGTGTGTGTGTGTGTGTGTGTGTGTGTGTGTGTGTACCTGTGGCTCTGTAAGAGCAACATTTATTTATTTCCTCTACACATGCTAACACTTGGGTGAAAGGATTTGAATGTGCAGACAACTACTCTAACCAAGTTATGGATTCAAAGAGAAACATGTATTTTATTGATAATTTTTCTATGCATGTGCCCTAGGGTGTGTAGTACTAAGAAACACTATGTAACATGTGTATTCAAGGGGTATTTAAAAAACTGATCACCTCAAAATTTCCCCCAGTAAAAGCTACCCCACATTACTTATGAACAAAAGGCATTTTTTATAAAGTTGAATTAAAATCCCCTCTTACTGTTGTAATTTTTTAAACTTTTTTCCTGAAGTTGAATTAAAAACCCCCTCCTTTTGAACACGTGGCACACTAACATTCTATGAGGTGAACCCCTCAAGGCATGTGCTAATCTATGTGTGACAAAGATTTTCACATGGTGACTCCAACCAGATTATCATCATATTAGACTTGACATCTATGCACAGATATACTATCTAATATGTTGATTAGTTATCTTTACACAATAACTAGTACTACCTTTTTTTAGTAATGTTATATTGTTAATATTATGATAGTGTTAGACAAGCTTGAGCTATTCATTTGATGGAATACTAGGACATGCCTAGTTACTTGGTTGGATCAAGTTCACCTATTCATATGATAGATTTTATGTTCTAATACACATACCGGGGCTATTAGACCTTCTTGCAAACATTCGTGTCCATGGGACTTTTTTTGTCTCAATTCCTTAACCAACACTATGAATGCAACTTGGAATCAAGATTTGGTGGATTTTAAGAGTTATTATATAAATGAGATAGGAGGTGAGGTCTTTTCAATAACCATAGTGGACATGGGCATTTAGATATCAAAGTAATTATAGTGGACATGGAGTCTATAACAAAATAAGCTTTATATTTATCTATATGAGATATTTATCTTAGGGTTCTAAATTACTATTACATAGGCTAATCTACCTATTTGGTTCAAGTTGAGTTCATTGGTTGCCACAATTATGGAGATAAATGTCTAGTAAGCTCATGGGGGTGTTGGAAAAATTAATGTGATGGGGGTTGTACCAAGGGTTACAAGGTTAGTGTGACTTTTTGTGTCACCACATGGTGGTTAGTGTGACCAAGCTAGGCGGTAAAAGGTTCTATTAGGTATGATTGAGAGATTCATGGGACTAATTGAGAGATCAATGAAGTAATTTGTGGATTTGGAGGTGCTCTCCCTTGGGCATATGTATTGTATCAGTTGCCTTTATAAGGGCACTTCTACTCATGAATAAAGTAGTATTTTTCTTCATTGTTGGTACACTCCATGCTTCCATTGCTACTCTATCATGTGGTATTAGAGCCACTTCACCCTCCTTGAGCCTTCCTCCCAGTGTGCCATGAGCTCTAGAGCAACAAAGAAAGCAAGAATACCTCCTTGGGTAGATGGAACGTGAACAAGGACAAAGGCACACAAAGTAGAGAGTCTTGTAGGTAGCATGTCATCCACCACCAAATTAACCTCTGCAATATCACCCTCCATCTATGGGATATCACCAAGCACTAGGTCCACACCTCTAGCTTGAAGAAGAATGTTCTAGCTTGCAGAAGAAAGAGTTCTAGCCAAGCACAATGGCTTTAAGGGGAGATTAAGTACCACAATTCCCCTTGGAGAATAACAACCAAGGCATTGCTAGCATTGAAGACAACTTCTAAGACTTACCTATTAAATATCTTTGATACAATCAACTTGCAACCATCCATCAAAGCAAGTGACCAATGATAGAAAAGACATGCAAATAGTTCTTAGGTTTAGATAACACAAGGACGTTGCTATGGATGAATAGATATCAGATATCTGGGTTTTTTTGTTTTGGCTTGTACATGTGCCCAATTGTAAATATCATCTTATCCTAGAGATTTTGTATCTTTTTCATGAAATACAAATATTGTTTCTTTCCTTCTTACACTTTCTTTCAACGAGAATCTCTATTGCCTTCCAACATGGTTTGTTGTGTTTTGTGTGCATTAAATTTAGTTATTTTTAGACTTGCTACAAAGGCATCCATCTCATATCAAATTAATCTCCACATAAGAAGGAAACAAAAATGAATACGCAAACATTTCAAAAGTATATTTTATCTATTCATAATTCCATTTTACAATTTGTAAGAACAAATCCCAAGTGATGCAACATCACTTAGTACATACTACTCTAGCATACACTTCTTGTGAGTCTGAGGGCCAGTAATCTCCCTTTTTGATAAGCACTAGTCTTTAACACTAAAATGCTCTATAATAGCCAATATCGCATGGAGGGATCTAGCCCATATGTTTGAAAAAATATATAAGACAAGGCTTTGCTTCACCAACACAATCTTGTTTTAGAAAATATACAAGACAAGGCTCTACTTCACCAACGCAATCCCTGGCTAGGCCGTTGTGGCACCGTAATACAAAAACACACAATCCTATCAGTACTTGGCTTTGCTGTCTTCGTCTTTAATAGTCAAGCTTAATATCCTCAACTTCATGATCTCCACTTTGCTAGCAAGAGACATCTCTCAATGCAAACTATAACATGTGGAAAAATCTTCTTGATGTAATGTACAAGTGTGGACATACTTGTCCTTGTAGATTGTCTCCCTCCTACTTGGCATGAGCAAAGCTTATCAATCCAAAGAACATCCAAGGATTACCAAACTACAAGTTATTCTGATTCGAATAAAAAATCTAATTAGGCTTTTTATAAGGTATCTATGCCTAGTAGAAATTCAAACCATTTACATTTTTAGAGCCTTTTGATCCACATGGTTCATAAGGATGTAGACATATGCATGGTCATAAGGATGCAAAAGTATGCATGGTTAAAATGTGTGCCAAAAAAAAGGGCCACTAGACCATTGCGATTGGAGGCCACCCTTTGCAAAAATTGGTCTCTACATGCACCATAATGAATGAACCTTTTCTTGGAACCTGTTTAATCCTATGGTTGCTTTAACCTCCATGACTCTACTACTCAAACTAGAAATGATAAAATAAAACCATGTTTTCAACCATTGAAATCGTAATCGGGTTTGTTGCATTCAAACTCTTTAATATATAAAAATTTCCTTTTTTCCATCCATAGGGGCTATCATGAGACATGGTAATTGTGGTGATAGATTGATTTTGAGCTAGCTCACTTTTTGGATTCCATTCAAACGACTTATAATCTCTTCAAATTCTGTTAGAGCTTTTAGTATATTATGTGATCACCCTCTACTTGAACATGCTATAAAGGACAAATGTTTCACATATCCACATGGTTTTCATGTCCACCAATTAGTTTTTGAAACGCTTGCTAGACCTTGGATCATCCCAAGGGCTATTTGGTTCCATATATTACGTGCATGCTCACTATCTTTCATACGGGATCTTGTACTGCTTCTTTAATCTTGTATCATTGTCTAACATGCAAAAAGCGGTAGTCTCTTTTTTGTCATGTGATTCTCTCATCTCCATGATGCCACTATTTAAACTTGTATCATTGTCGAGAGGCCTACTTTTTGTGCAAATTTTGATCATGTGATTCTCTTATCTCCATGATGCCACCCCTTAAAATCTACTGAAAAATAGTAAAGCCCACTTTGCATCCATTAAAAACCTAATCGAGGTTTTGATCCATTCAAACTTTTGTTCAAATTTTTAGTCTATTGTACAACTTGTAAGAACGAATCCCAAGTGGCAACATCACTTAGCACATACTACTCTAGCCTACACTTTTTGCCAGCTAAGAGTCTAAGGGTCAGTAATCTCTGTTTTTTATAAGCACTAGTCTTTAACACTAAAAAGCTCTATAATAACCAATATCGCATGGAGGGATCTAGCCTGTGTGTTTGAGAAAATATATAAGACAAGGCTCTGCTTCACCAACACAATCCTGTCACTGTTGGGCTTTATTGAATTCGTCTTCAATAATCAGCTTAATACCCTCAACTTCATGATCTCCAATTTTCTAGCAAGAGTATGTGATTGGATCATGCAGGTTGGAGTGAGTTTACTGGATGATCAACCACATGGTAGTTTTGAGACTTCACACAAGTGATTGTGGCAGTGATCGGAGTGGCGACAAGCCTATATACTCACTCACATGAAGAGGATGAACTCGGTCTCAACTCAGTCTCTTTGTTTAGGCTATGTGCCTTACTGAGTTGACATGGTTATAAGGATTTGTTAGTGTAGTAGGGCAGCTACTTGGATAGTCATTATCTCTGATGTAGAGCCAACAACCTTGTTGGGTTGAGGCATTTAGTATGCAGTCTTATGTAGGAGTTGGTTCCTCCATCTTTGCTAATAGAAATCAATTTTTAGAGTCGATTTCTATAAAATAGATTCAAGTATTAGAGTTGGATTTTACAGTCTCTAGGCGTAGCATATTTTTTATATGATCTTGTCGACTTATTGAAGTTCTGAATAGTCGTGGAAACATTACATGGAATTGATTATTAATGTGAGCAATTATTTGTTTATCAGTGGTGAGAAAGAACGGACATATCGTTTCTAGATTTCGGGTCCTATCAGACTTCTCTCTAAAACCAGTAACAACATGATTGGTTTCTTGTCAAATGGGAAGCAAGAGGAGATGGGCATTCTATAGTATGTAAGGCCTACTTCTATTTTAGAAATAAAAACAACCCTTATTCTTTATCTTCCCTTTGCGACTCTATTTTCAAATTAGTGAGAGCAACTTGATTTCACATTACCAAGCAATGTTTTTAATTTTAAAAATTTTCATTTTGTGACTATAATTTTAAGTTAGTTAATGTCATTGAGAAATGGAACTCTAATGCTTGGATACACACGTCTTACAATGTGACACATTAAGTGACTCTGTGTTACAAAAAAGTTAACAAACCCCATGCTTGGAGCCTCATGCCTAGTTCTAAAGGCCACAAAAAGGAGAAGGCTAAATTGTAAAAGGGCCAATTGTGAAGAGACGTTGGTGGAGGAAGGTGAGATATGGAGTGGGGATTAGTTGTGCATAAGGTAGAAAGTGTGGTAGGCACACGAAGTATAGATAAACTAAGTGCAAGTTGATGAGAGATAAGTTGCCATTACCATACATTATCAAGGTAAGAGCACAAGAAAAGGTAGATGAGGTGGAGAGAAGGTTGGGAGGGGGGGGAGAAAAATGTGATAATGATTGGGAATATGTGAGAAGATGGTACAAATGAGCACATTGCCCCTAAGAACGCACAAATGGGAAGGGGATCATGTAGGTGATTAGACGATGTAGAGCTTAATGATGTCATTTACATAAGATTGTACTTGGAAGGAGAAGTGCCATGACTTGGTGGTATACCTATATAGACATGTATGTAGACATTCCTTAAAAGTGAGAGCTAATTTAATTTAGTATGAGCTAGGCACTAATATTAAAGTTTTTGTATGTGTCACCTAAAACATATAATTAAACAAGATTAGGTAGATAATGGACTACTTATAAATATTGTGATGTGTGAAATAAACACCAAAGTGACCAAGGCATCACTATGACACTCGTATGATGTCGTGCAATTTATAAAATCAATAGAATGAGAGAGAAATATTCAATAAGAAGATGGCATAGATATGATGCACGTTAAGGAATTGTAAACGTAGTCTTGGAGAAGGAGTAAGTGTAACTATCAAGGGCATCTAGCAAGAATGTTGAATTGAAAGAGGAGAAGCCCGCCACAATAAAGGGCACCATAATTATATCATCTACTGGGAAATGCTTTAAAAACACATGTTTTAAGAGAATGCCGGGATTTGGTATCAATCAATGTCAACATTATCCGCAACTCTCCATATATGCTTCAAATGTAGACATGAATTTTGTAATGAGTTCATACACTTAATTCTGCTTTTCTTTCAGCTACTTATGATGTTCTTGAAGAAGGTGGGAATGTGCAAACACACACTATTTTCTAACATATGAGTATAGTAATGCAAGTTTGGAATTCCATTTCGCACCTACTATTATTTGTGCTAGTTGTGATATTATAAATGTGAGCTCATTAAACAAGTGATACTTATATCACCAAGATGTGAAAATAATCACTAGTCAAGTCTTGATTTCATTAGTCAACGTTCATATGTATGTAGTGCCACGTACACACGACAACGCTCAAATATAAAGGATGATGAAATGAGCATAACTCTCATTAATATGGCATTGATCAAATTTTTATTCACACATTCATAGTGGACAAATAGATGATTTTGATAATATATGATCATGAGTTTAAGGATATCTATGCTCACAAAATAGTATCAACTCTACTTGAATTAGGAAGGACATCTAGCGCAAAAGTTCATTCCTTTCTATGCTCACGAAATAGTATCAACTCTTTCTACTTGAATTGGGGAGGACATCTAGCACAAAAGTTCAAAGCACATTTATGAAATGTGATGTGAAAGGAAATAGCCTAAGAACAATAGATTTAGAAGAGTATTCTATGACAAGTACTAGCAGTACTCTTCTTATCTTTGTTAATTGACTTAATTAAAGAACGTAAGTGGGGTATTGCCTAAAGCATATTTTACAAGTACAAAATTTTTCCATATCTTCACTCCAATGGAAGCGAAATTAGGGTATTCCTCACTTGAGATCCCATCCTTACTTATAGTTTGTAGTTCTTGCTATATGTAATCCTTGCCCTTCTAGGGTGGGTCGTAGTTAATTGATAATTGCCATTGGAAAGCACTCTTAGATTGAGATGGAGCAAGGGACCATGCGCTAGGGTTTGAGGTGGGTAAGTGAATGGGAAGACCTGGTGTGGTGATGGGCTTGGAAGTTAAGGTTTTCACACACTTGGACATGAGAGTGAGGGTTGGTTTGGCCTCCACCCTCCAAAAATTGACATGAAGGGCACTCGTATGAGGTGGCCCTATAAAATGAGCGGTCCCGCTTGAGAATACAAAAAAATGGTGAGGCATGGCCAAGCCCAAAAATAGTGGCGCGAGATGGATTGACGGCAACATCCTTAAACCATCAAACCAATTATATTTCCTTGACATTGAAGGTAGCCTAACAAGAGAAATAGGAGGGCCGGTGGTGTGAAAGACCACACTGGGCGTCAGTCCATCCTTTTTCTTTTGGATTTTCATGGGCGCCGGGTGGTTTAAACCCTTGCAGGTAGGGGCGGTTAAGGAGTGACGAAGCAAGTAGGCCACAAAAGCAACACTAACCTACGCAGACCTCATAACACAAAAAGATGATGGGGCGGGCCATGTGGGCCGTCGGATGCGCCAGTTGGCGGCGCAAATTACGGACAACGCGATGCAACGTGGGCCGTCCGACGGGACAGCCGAGAAAACGCTGGGAAAATAGGAGAAAAATTAAAAAGTAGGGGGTGGAATGGGATTTGAAGTCCGCGAGGGGAAGCTCTCAAGTCCGCGTGTAAAAACATAAGCGTTTCCTCTTCTGCTCTTGTATTCATCAGTGATCAGGAGCAGTGCAGCTGCATCTTCTGTCTCTTGTAAGCTTTCATTTCCCGTAGTTTTCCTCCTTTCCCTCTTTTATCGCTTTCCTTTCCCGCTCCACCTTCTCGTTGCATTTCCGTAGGTTGTGTGGGTTCTCTGCTTTTCTTCCTTCTCAACTTGCCCCGTCTTTGGTCTCAGATCTCGATTTGTTCCACCCGGAATCCCTGCCTCCATACTTGGATCTGGTTCTGCTCTTTCTCAGCCCTCCAGATTTGTCCTCCACGTTTCCATATCTCGCAAGGGTCTAGGCCTGTGCCTCATGTTTCCGTATCTCCTCTGGCATCTCTCCATTTCGAAATGCCACGTCCATCATCTCGGTGGTCTCATTTGTCATGCGCCTCGCAGGAAGTTCGTACTGCGCGAAACAGAAACAGGATTTTGTTGGGGGTGTTGACACCGCTCCGGCGGAAGGGGGCGGGGGGGGGGGGGCGCGCTAATCCGGAGGGACTTGGCATGGAATGTTCCTCGAACGCCATGTCTGGCGAGATCTGCAATTCGTAGCGCCTTTCCAGGAGTTCGTGTTTGTACCATGCCTTGCGCATAAAATGTCTTCGAAAGCCATGAGTGCCCAGATCTGCAGTCAGATATTATCTGGTCTTCGGTTCAGATCTGATATATGGAATAGCCACTAAAGGCCCGACTACATTATCCTTATACTCTACTCTTTAAAGTTTGTTTAGACGTATGGAAGGGTCACGCACGAACGGGATATTGGAACCATCTCATTCCTAGAAGATTTTTAAATGGTCCCGGCCTCCGACGCTCGATTTTCAAAGGTTTGTAGTGTTCATGATGATGACTTGTGTTGGGCAGGATACTCCACCTGACAATCGCTTCCTCACCAGCGGTGCAATTGTCTGTCTGAACGCTCGATGACATCGTCACGGGTCTATCGCTTTGATTCCTTGTGCCGTTTTACAGAGCCATATGGAGGCTCTGTCTCTTAAAAATCAGAGACCTATTACGTGCTGTTGTGTTAAAATCCTTCTTTCAGTGGCGCAATCAGTGTGTACAGTTCACCTTTTGTTGAGTGCAATCTTGGATTTAGGTCTCATGCGTTTTTTTTCCGTCTGTTCAGAACACGGGACAGTAGTGCCTTTGGAGAATCCCCTTTGACCACTTATTTTGAAATGGAAACTTTTCTCTTCACTTCTGAGTCTGTGAATGAGGGCCATCCTGACAAATTGTGCGACCAGGTCTCTGATGCTGTATTAGATGCTTGTTTAGAACAAGATCCTGAGAGCAAGGTGGCATGTGAAACTTGCACCAAGACGAACATGGTCATGATCTTTGGTGAGATCACGACCAAAGCAAAGGTGGACTACGAGAAAATTGTGCGGGACACTTGCAGGGAGATAGGGTTTGTCTCGGATGATGTTGGTCTTGACGCTGACAATTGCAAGGTGCTGGTGAACATTGAGCAACAGAGTCCAGACATTGCCCAAGGCGTTCATGGACACTTCACCAAGAAGCCTGAAGAGATAGGTGCTGGTGACCAAGGGCATATGTTTGGATATGCCACTGATGAAACTGAAGAGCTTATGCCTTTGAGTCATGTGCTTGCTACCAAGCTTGGAGCTAAACTCACTGAAGTCAGAAAGAACGGAACATGTGCTTGGTTGCGCCCTGATGGAAAGACTCAGGTCACGGTAGAGTACAAGAATGAGGCTGGTGCAATGGTTCCTATTCGGGTTCATACTGTACTTATTTCAACCCAACATGATGAGACAGTCACCAATGACGAGATAGCTGCAGATTTGAAGGAGCATGTCATCAAACCTGTCATTCCAGAGAAGTATCTGGATGAAAAAACTATATTTCACCTCAATCCTTCTGGGCGCTTTGTGATTGGTGGACCTCATGGGGATGCTGGTCTAACAGGAAGGAAGATTATCATTGACACTTATGGAGGATGGGGTGCTCATGGGGGTGGTGCTTTCTCTGGCAAGGATCCCACTAAAGTTGATCGGAGTGGGGCTTACATTGTGCGACAAGCTGCAAAAAGTGTTGTTGCAGCAGGACTTGCCTGTCGATGCATTGTTCAAGTCTCTTATGCCATTGGGGTGCCTGAGCCACTCTCTGTATTTGTAGATACGTATGGCACTGGAAAGATTCCTGATGCAGAAATTCTTGAGATCATCAAGAATAACTTTGACTTCCGCCCAGGTATGATTGCCATCCACCTTGATTTGAGGAGGGGAGGTGACAAACGTTACCAGAAGACAGCTGCATATGGCCATTTTGGCCGTGATGACCCTGACTTCACCTGGGAGATTGTGAAGCCCTTGAAGAATGAGAAAGTGCAGGTTTGATTGGTGATGAAGCTTAACATGATGTTGCTAACCATATGCGAATTGAACTCCTTAAATCTTTGCTATAAAATCCTTAGGCATGTACTGATCTATTATTTTCATTGGCTTTTAGAATAATGACTTGATATTTTACCAGACCTGGCTCGGCAAGGTCAGTGGAAGATGCTGGGGTTTAACGATGTAATGTAGACTGTATTGAAGATACTATCTCAGATGTACGTGGCAGCTATCTGGCACTTTTTGTGGATGATGTCTTTAAAATTAAGCTCATGTGACAGGTTGAAATGACTATCCTTATTGAAATGTTCTTCATTTTTAGTCTTGGTGCCAAGAATTGGTCTTTTTCAAAAAATTGTTACCTTTTGTTTTTAGTTGTCATGCTTAAGGTTTGCAGGATTTTAAAGTGGTCTGCTTTTAAAACCAAGTTTGATTCTTGGCCAGTCAGTTACTTTTTTAATCATCTTAGGGATGCAGAATTTGGTCCCTGATGAGGCTTTGGAGGCAGAACCTGCATTTATTTAAGATCTAATGGATCTTGAGCATTTGGTCCCTGATGAGGCCTTGGTCGTGATATTGGACTGCTGTGTAGGATTTAAAAACCTGCAGACAGAATCTGCTTTTATTTAATATCTAATGGATCTTGAGCATTTGTAGATGTGATACATGGGATAGTTCATCCCTGGGAAGTAGTTTATAGTCACAATTTTAGTTCATCTCTTGGAAATAGTTTATAGTTTAAAATCTTCAACTGATTTGGTAGCTTTGTGCCTTGAAATTTGTGTCACTGATGTGTGGGGTAGGTCATCGGTGTTAATTGTTACAAGCTTGAGGAGAGTCTATGCCTTGGAATTTTTGATGAGTTGGAATTGGTCAGTCAGTTAGGATATTCATTATGTTACATTTTGGGCTATTTTCTTCTGGATTTCCATTTCAGAGACCCTCCGGTTAGGAGCTTAAAGGTACTAGTGAGCTGTTGCATTCTGAACAGATTTGTCAAGTCACAGTCTAGCGTTCAAGATTGTTATGAGTACAGTCCAGATTGCCCTCTTGCACTGTTATTGCTGTGTATTGGCTAGGAGAGGGTGGATCAAGCTTAAATGCTAAGTGTACCTTTGCTTACTAAGTTATTTTATTTTCTTATTTATTTATAATTTTGTTTCAAGATACTTACAAAGTCCCTTTTTGGCTTGCCTTTTAGGGTAGGTATTAGTAGTCGTTCCATCTTTTCAAAAGAGAACTATTTTCCATGATTTTTTCATGGTATATGGGGCCTTAATAATATGGGCAACCAACTATTTTGGGGCACCTTTCTCTCTTTCTCTTCTCTCTTTGAGCTTCTTCACTCACCTCCTTCACTTCACAACCCTCTCTCTCTCTCTCTCTCTCTTTGAGCTTCTTCCCTCACCTCCGTTTGCTCCACCACCTCTCCTTGGCCTTGTCTTCATTCCCTCTTTGCCTCTCCTTTTGTTTTCGGTAAGTCTTTTGAATAGTATTCACCTTGTTTTCTTTGTTCTCTAAGGGGGGTGAGTGTGTGTGTGTGTGTGTCTGTGTGTGTGGAAGGCGTGTGTAAGAGAGAGCTCGAGAGCGTGAGAGAGAGGAGGTCGTGAGGGAGAGAGGTCCCGTACAGCTCCCCCACCTGTCCATACACCTGTACGGTCCTCGTACACCTGTACGGTCGTACGTACAGGCCCGCCTCTTCTCGCGCAACCTCGAGCGATCCCGTTCTAGTTGTGTGTGTGCATTGCCATCGCTGTTCCCTTCTGAAGCCCCCTCCGTACGTCCATACACCCCTCGCCTTTTTCCATACAGTCTAGTCCCCTTGCACCCCGTCAACATCTCTGTCCAATTTGTCTTCCTCCGTGTTGCCTCCGCGTGCCCTGTCAGCATCCCGTACAGTCTCGTTTATCCGTACAGCCCGTATAGTTTCATCTTGTTCGTACTGTTTGCCCTGTATTTTTCCCGTGCTGTTCGCCCTGTACAAACCCTGCTGTACAGCTTTGGTTTTTTCCACCACTTCATCGATCTTGCCCTGCTTATCTCCATGGAGGACCATCTTAAAAGCTATTCCCGGAAGGACCTGTCGCGAGACTCTAAAAGACAGCAAGTTGATTTCTCTACTTCAACCTCTCTGTAGATGCTCACTATGTTTTCGACATGCTCAAGGATAAATTTCATCACAGTCGGAAGGAGTGGGCCAAACCTCCCCTGCCCTTAAATATAAGCTGAAGCTGCCCTCATTGGTCGCTCCTTTCCGAAAGTTTTCTCAGCAAGCAATTATCATTTTCTTCCCAGGGAAGCCACCTTCAGCAAATGATGTAGCTCAGTGGGTTCAGGCTTTGTTGGGAGGTTGCTTTGTTGAAGGAGTATACTTTGCTTCTCGAGGTTTTTATGAAGTGTACTTTTTGGATGCCTCATACCATCAGTAGATATTGGAGATGTCCCCTCTATTCTATGGCAGACAAATGGTCCATGTCATGCCATGGTCGCCAAATAAGGATTATCACAGTCTCATTCGACATCACTGACCTGTATGGGTTGAGGTAGTGGATTTTTCGGATTATATGAGGGCTGAGTTACCAAGTTTGGCAGCTACTTTGGGGCAAGTTGTATGCCGATCCCGTCCTTCATGTAATCGAAATCGGTTTTGTGTTCTTTGGGATACAAATCACCCAACCTCTCCTTTCATTGCGGTAGAGGTGGAGGATGTTCCCTTGGGCGAAAAATATTGACTTGAAATGAGTATTTGCAGGTGCTTGTTTCACATGTCATAAGTTTGGCCACCTAGCTTCACAGTGTCTTGCAGTCCTGCATCAGCTCCCACCTACAGCTATTGCTCCAGAAAATACTTCCCCTCCAACTTATGGTCCGAGGCTATGCCTAACAAGTTGGGGGATATGGCATCTAAATCTGCCCCTCCCAAAGAAAATGTGGTTCAAGTTTCAGCCAAGCAAAAGGATAAGGGAATGGGTAAAATTTCAGAATCTTATGCCTCTCCTGAGGGTGCCTGGCAGCAACCCAAAAAGGTATTTGCGCTCAAGCCACGACCGTTACAATCTCGCCATTGGGATGCCTCTACTTCCACCCTTGGCCAGGCCTCTACCTTTGCTGATAGCCTCACTTCTCAACTGTGGGTTGATTTGCTCAAGAGGGGCATCCCTGTATGTGACAATGATGAGGATTATAGAGCTACTGATCCAGGAGGCCAGGTGGACGTCGATGTCATGGCTGAGGCCTGACAACTTACACCTTCACTATGCTTTTTGGTTCGGCTGTACATACTTCTATGTCTACTTCAATTACTTGCATTACATACAATGTTCAAGGTCTTTGCAATGTCAATAAGTGGAGACTTTTTTGGCACTATGTACATAGAATGCAACCCGATGTAATTTCTTTATAGGAACACAACCAACACTTCTTGGCTGGCCAGCAAGGCCACTTTGCTGGTTATGACATCTTTTATGCTGGTACAATGCCCTTTTCGGGGGTATGCATGCTGGTGAAACATGATATGCAACCCACGGTTGCTTACAATGACTCCCAGGGTCGATGGATGGTGATCAGATGCATCTGTCATGCTGATCTTTATGAAATAGCATCTGTCTATGCCTCTCAAACTTCTGCGACAAGAGCTCGAATGTGGGCCTCCCTCAAACAATATCCATGGCTGTCTAATGTCTTTTTGTGTGGAGACTTTAATAACTCGCCTGCCATTCAAGACAACACCACTCATCGTTCTCACATGATCCCCACTGAGCTTCGACATTGGGAAGATATGCTTTCTTTCTTGCATGCAGAAGATTTATGGCTCTCAACAAGGGATAGAGATATGGGTTACACATATCGTCACAATGCCTTTACTCATTACTGGGCTCGACTTGACAGATGGTATTTGTTGCATGCTCAGTAGTATGCTAGTTTCACATGTGCACCAAGGGTTGATCATTCCCTCTTGCTATTTGATCACTTTCCAGTATGCTTGACATTATCTATAGCACGTTTGACAGATGATATGCCTTTTTTTGGTCGTTGCCTACTCCATGTTAATAGTGCTTATTTGCTTCATCAACAATTTCAGAACATGGTGAGAGTGGCTGTTCGCCCCCTCCTCTTACATGCTCAGGAGGACATGGATTTCGCTTGGATCAGTCTTGGCCATCGTTTGCAGGCTGTTATTCAAGATTATGGACGGAGTTACATGGGAAACCTCAGGCTTAAGCTGAAATGGGCTCAATCTCACAAGCAACAAATGGATGTAATCAGGTCTTACAGGCAGCTCACCCCCTCTGAACAGGATTCTTGTGCTTACGCGGTTCACATCATCCATCAAAATTATCTTCGCAAATTAAAGAAGTGGCAAATCCGAGCTCGCATGAAACCCCTTTTGGATAAGGGCTGCTCCTCCAAAGCCTTCTTTAAAAGCCTGCATGCGGATAGGCGAAAGGAGGATATTTGCAGGATCAGGCAAGATGATGGCACCTGGACCACCTCCAAATCAGAATTGGAATCGCAATGCTCTAGTCATTTCCAGCATCTCTTTTCTCCTCAGCCTGATCATTCAATGCAAGTGAATGCAGCTAGGTCTCAATTTCTGATGCATGTTCAGCCTATATTGTCCTCGGAACAGGCTCGTGCACTGGAGCAGCCCTTTATGCTTAATGAACTGGATGATGCTTTGAGTCATTTACGTAAAGGCAGCTCTCCTGGTTGGGATGGATTGACTGCTGAATTTTTCCGTGTATTTTGGGGTGATCTCAAGAACACTCTGCTTCTTATGATCAATCATGCTTGGGCAGAACAATCTCTTCCTCCTTGGAAACATGGCCTTGTCAAATTGATCCCCAAAAAAGGGTTGTGTGAGACAATGGCTGATTGGCGGCCCATATCTCTTATGCCAGTCATTTACAAACTCATTGCCAAAATGATTGTTTTCAGGGTTCGATTTATCTTGCAAGCAGGACTTCATCCCAAGCAGTATGGGTTTGTTCCCAGAAGACAGATTACTGACAATATCTCCAATGCTTTGCTTGCAATTGAGTATGCCAAATATTCTAATCAAGATGTTCTCATTTTGCAAGTGGACAATACCAAAGCATTTGATACTGTCCATTGGGATTTTATTTCTCAGACTATGCATAAATTGGGATTTGGCCCTCGGTTGGTCCATATTATTTACTGGTTCTATTCTCATGCCACTGCACAGTGTTTGCTTGGTGGTGGGTTGTTAAGAGCATGGACTATGACCCGCTTAGTGAGACAGGGTTGCCCTCTTAGTTCGCTACTATATGCCATTGCTACTCATCCGTTATTGTTGCATATGGACCATCTTGCAGATACAGATACAGGGCAGCTTCATGGCTTGCAAATTCCAGGGGCACAGCATGCTGATGATTCATATTTCATGCCCAGGAATTCTCAAAGTGACCTTTCTCAGTTGATGCATACTCTGAATGATTTTGGCATAGCTGCTGGACTGCATATTAACTTTCAGAAATCGAATCTTCTAGCATTGAAAGAAGTTGATTGGCATGCACTTCTCTGGCCAGGCCACATCCTCTCTTCCCATACTCTTGTGAGGCATTTAGGGTATCCCATTGGCTGGAATATTACCCCTCAACAACAGCTCAAATGGGTGCTTCAAAAGATCAACAAGAAGCTAGAATACTGGCATTTGTCCACTGCCTCTACATGTTCGACTTCGGATAGTACAGTCTATCATTATGGCATACGTGCAATTTTATTTGCCTCTTCTTCCCTGGTCTTTTAAGCATTTGGCTTCCTATATGTCCCAGGCTATGGAGATATTTTGGAAAAGCAAATCTCACAAAAAGGCTTTGCGACTACTTCCCATGCAGTCTGTTTGTTCTCCTAAGACTCATGGGGGACTGAATATTCTCAATCTTCAGTTTCATATGTTGGCAAGAAAGAGCACTATGATTGCTGATTTTTTTCAGCAAAAACAGCCATGGGCTATTATGTTAGCAGCTATGTGTGGAAACATGATGTCCCATGCATATGGGTATTGGCTTACAGATCACTGGGAAGCAGTCATGACCACATTTCAGGGGAAAATTCCTGGTTGTCCTGTTTCTACTGCTTTTATTCATGATTGGAAGAGAATTCTCTCTTATGCTAAATGGACAGGTGCTTCTTCTCATCATGGTAATTCTTTTCGCTTGGAAAGCATCCATTGGAGCAAGGTGTTTGAATCGCCTCTCGCTTTACATGCACCTATTAAAGAATATAATCTTATGAAATTGGGCATAAGATTTGTCGGAGATGTTGTGGATCGACATGGTTATGTGCTTTTATTTCCACAAGCTTGCAGGACATTCCCCTTGGATCTGCATCATAGGCCCATTTAGAGAATACTTACAAGTATGCAGCCATTTGTTCCTGTTCCTCCATTGTTTGTACAGGACAGATTACTAGACTGGAATCTGACTTCCTTATCTCCTGCTACCTGTTCGCTTTCAATGCATAATCTGGCCTCCTCGATGGTCTACAGATTTTTTCTTCCACTGCCATGGATTGATAAGCATGCCAACACTCTTTTGAATTTGGATAGGCCTTTATCTTGGTGGCAATCACGACTCAAGAAATTTTGGAAAGCCAAATTGCCATTGAAACAGAGGCTTTTCTTTTGGAGATATATAGTGGGAGCTTTTTCCATTGGGGTGAAATTGGCAGCACGTCGCATTGCTTCCCCTTCCTGCCCCCGTTGCTCTCATCACCGTGAGACAGTTCCCCATTTGTTATGGTCTTGCCCACACTCTCGGATATTGATCACTCATGTCTCTCATTTGCTGCGGCTTCTGTTTCCCTCTATCAGACTCGGGAAACTCTTCTGGATGTTTGGTTGCTTCTCATCTCAGATGTCTCCATTCCTCCTTTTCTTTCACTGGACTCGTTTTTGGGTACTATGGACTATTTGGACACAGAGATTGCATTCTAGGATGGGACAACAGTTTCCTCGGGCATATGCTTTCTTCAGAATGTCCCTCAAGCAATCTTTATATGATAGTTATGCTGCAAGGGACTTGGATGCTACTAGCCTTGAAGTGTTTTCTGACTGTTTTTGAGTTCTTCCATTAGGCTCTCTTTTGGAGTCTAATGTCATGTACATTGATCTCATGTTAATAATATAGTTACTGGTTTCACAAAAAAAAGTGTGTGTGTGTGTGTGTGTGTGTGTGTGTGTGTGTGTGTGTGTATCAGTCCGTCTCTCTATGTATGTTCAGAATATATCCATGGAGATAGATATATCTATCCATATATAGATGGATGGATCGACATACGAAAACACACACATGCTCAGGTTTGCCATCTCAAGAAAAGTCTTTACGATTTAAAGCAAGCACTATAGAGCACTCACTATAGGTGCATGTGAGGCTATATTGCTCAAAAGACTATCGTCAAAAATAGATTGATTTGATGAATAAAAGCCAACAATAATATATTGTGATAATCAACCAGCTTAAGCATTGGTAGAGAGAGAGAGATCTATATACCAGACAATGTAATGTGCCCTTGGAAAGAATCTATTGAGTTGGAAAATACTCAAGTTAGAGATATGGATTGGACAGAAGGTTTACTATTACTAATAATTCTGTAATTCATTTTTGTAAAGCTCTCTAGATGTCAAGGTTGATAATGCAGAGTTTAAGATTGATATAGATAGATAGATATATCTATCTATTTATCTATCTATCCATCTAATATCTAATAGATAGATAGGCGACCTATATGTCTATATATTGTGGAGTGTAATTTACTCTTGCAATGTATCTTTGGAGTAGGAAACGACTCTAGTTCTAGGTGTACATTGGATAGAAGGTTTACTATCTTTACATACGTACGTACATATTTATGTGTGTTTGTGTGTGCGCGCTTTCCAGTTTTGGGATATCTGTCTTGTAATATAATGCATTCAAAGTTATAACCCAAAGAAAGAAAGAAAGAAAGAAAGTGTGTGTGTGTGTGTGTGTGTGTGGAAGATAGATCTTTGTATCTATATGTTGTGCAGTGTACTCTTGTAATGTATCTTTGGAGTAGGAAGACACTAGTTAAAGGTGCAAATTGGAACAGACTCTAGTTAAAGGTGCAAATTGGAAAATACTCTAGTCAAAGGTGCAGATTGGGAAGAAGGTTTGCTATCACTAATAATTATGTATGTCGTTTTTATAAAGCTCTCTAGGTCACAGTTTAAGGTGGACAATATTGTGTTTCACACACACATATGTCCTTGGGATGTATCTTTTGAGTTGGAAAATACTCTAGTCAAAGGTGCAAATTGGGCAGAAGGTTTGCTATCACTGATAATTATGTATGCCATTTTTATAAAGCTCTCTAGGTCATAGTTTAAGGTGGACAATGTTGTGTTTTACACACACACACATGGTATGCATGTAATGATAGCAAACGTTTGGCCCAGTTTGCACCTCTAACTAGAGTCTCTTCCTACTCCAAGAGTACAATGCAAAGTATATCGATACATAGATCTATATATCTGCCTAGACTATGGTGCAAACTAGGCCGAAGGTTTGCTATCACTACATATGTGTGTGTGTGTGTGTGTATTAGTAGATAGATAGATCTATGTACCTATATACTTTGCAGTAGGAAGAGACTCCAGTTAGACTCGCCTGCCCGCTTGCTCTTAGCTCCTAGCCTCGTCTGCTAGCCAGTCATGTGAGGGTTTTGGTCTTTCGTCTTCTCGTTTCGCAATTGGTTGTGCACTCCACGTGCTTGTCGTCACCTCATCACCTCAACCACTTGTCGATCCCGCTGCCATATTTACTCGTAGCTCTATCCTTTGAGCTAATTTTTCGCCCTAATCTCGAGTTGGGTTGAATCCCTAGCCCAACCCGAGGTTAATCCAAGCAAGGGCAGTACATAATCCATACAGGCCACCATGGAACATAAGCTTAAGCTCTTCACCTCAATTTTAGCTAGCAAGGTCTCTTACTTGACCATTGCATCCCTCCTATGACCCCCTCCCCTTATGTGAAACAGGAAGTACGAGAGCTAAGCTCCAACTACCAGCACTTGGAAGGAAGGTACAAGACATGGAGAGTAGTGGAAAACATGAATTTATGGTATAAGTACGACATAAATGCAACATATCTCCACCAATACCATAGCTTGTCTCCATGATTAAGGAAATGATCACTGATCAAGTAAGTACTATCAAAGAAAATATAACTGTTGATGTTAGTTAAAAGGTAGATAAGGTTGATCTCTATATGGAAGTAAAGGAGCAAGAATCCAGAATGCATAATAAAATGATTTTACGCATTGGGGGGTTGAAAGAGGAGTGTCTTCTTGATGATGAGGAAAAATCCATAGAAGACATTATCACATGCCTCAAGATAGAAATACCACAAGTTGAATGGGATGAGAATGATATATGCAATATTAGTCAAAACAGCACACAAGCACAGGTCTACTTTTGAGGGAGGGTAGCAAGAGTTAAGATCCTTAGACACACACATAAAATGAGGGGTACAAAGATTTGGATATCTGAGGAGCTCACTTCGATTTAGCTCAAACAAAGGAATAGTGAACTCATCAAAGTGAGGGCAGGACACAAAGTAGGAAAATGGGTGGTCCATCTAGATGGGCAAGCTTTAATTAAGGATTTCAAATCCAAACCCAAAGACTATCAGTCTTAAACTGATGTTATGAAGGCCTAAGACTAGAAACATATATTTGTGTTGAAATAACTTCGAGCTAAGGTGCCATGTTCACTCCTCAACTCTCTGATTTCCAGAGATATAGTAGCTACTTCTTTTTGGTGTGTAGCTTGTCTCATACGCCCTTGAGTCCTTAGGAAGACGTAAATCTCTCTCTCTCTCTCTCTCTCTCTCTCTCTCTCTCTCTCTCTCTCTCTATCTTTCTCTATCTCCACATCTATGTAGATGAACAACCTCTTTTTTGAGTACTTGTAGCTATCATGGCACTTGAAACTGTAGCTCATGAAGTACTCGCCTTTTGCATTTGACGTCGGGGTTTATTTTTTAGGGGCTCTGTCTGAACCGCTCTAGATCGGTCTACTTCTTCTATTTCCTTCACTTCAAGTGTACTTAAGGGCTGCACTTGTTCTGTTATCCCATCAATTTCGTGCATTACACCATCTAAGTGAGTACTACCATGAACGAGAGATGCATGTGCATGTCTCGTCGATGCATGTCGTGTCTCAGCCAATGCAATTCATGTCTCATCTATAGATCCCTTATAAGCAACCACGTGTACAAGACCCTCATCCAATGCTACATGTCTTGTCTCATCCACTCCATTTCCTCTCTCATTTGTATGACCCTGAACCAAGTCTACATGGCGTGTCTCATCCCTTCCTTTCTCATGTGTGGATTCTTGCACCTTAGGTGTTCATGTGTGGATCCTTGTATCTTAGGTCCCTCAAATGAAGTTGAACGTTGTTCTATGGCACCTTGAAAGTATTCAAGGATTATCTTTGAATGCATTTTTATTGCTTCCTCTATGGAAAATTCCTCCCACACATGTTGGAGGATCTCCAATGCATGCACCAATTCAATAAATCTAAGTGCTTTTGGAGGCGGCATCACAAAGAGCTTTGCATCTTTCTTTGAAAGAAGAAACATTCTATTGCTCATTCTTGACTTTGTGTAAGTCATCATGTTATTGTTGTGTTTTTCAATTTTTATGTCGAGTAAAGTGCCCCCTTGAATCAAATTGCTCTTTGAGAAAGATACAGCCCATGCCTCCTCATCTTTCTCTAACTCTCTCTTTGTCATCATTAAAATGAGATTGCCTTTGCTCAGTACCAAGAACCATGCTTTCTTAGTGGTGTCAACAACGGTCCAGTTTGTGAAGTCCTTCAGGGCATAAATTTCAATTGCTCTTCGATGTCATACCATTGACAAATGTTGTAGCCTCAAGATCCATCCTATATTAAAGCATAATAAAAAATTTAGATACAAATAATATATTATGTTTGCATGAAAACCATAATTAATTTGATAAATTAAAAAGTGCAATGAGTTCTAGTGATACACCTCAAGTTTTCATCCTCCCCAATGGTATAAGTGTCAATTTCATGCTTTGGGAATAGCCTAAAAGGCTTTACAAGGCTTAGATAGATGCATAAATGAGGGGAAAAAAATAAGGATTAACAATGAACTCATGGATAGTGTAAAATGAAATAAAGTACAATCGGATACAAATCTAAAGTCTGTCTGATACAAGAGCAATATGCTCTCTCCACTCCCACAATTGGTACAACTATAATCCACTCTGTCCACTCCCACAACTCATACAACTGTAATCTATCCTGTGCACTGGTACAGCTACCAATCATCTTGAAAGTTTTAAAATTTTGATCATTGCTTAAATGGTAGGGTTGTTGTGAGTGTGAAACTGCCTGTGAGCGAATGGACTGACTCCGATTAGGAACTAGTCAAAAAATTTGAGCATGGCTTTGATTGGTTTTTTTCGAGTTCTCTCCTCTAAGGCTAAACTAATATGTGCTAATCTAGACTACACAACCCTAAACCCTAAACCCCCAAACCTTAAACCTGAAACCGTAACCCCCAAACCCTAATCCCTAATCCCTAAACCCTAACCCCGAATCTTGGCCTTCTAAACCCTAAACCTCAAACCTTAAACCCTAAACCTAAACCCCTAAACCCTAAACCCTAACTCTCAAACTCTAAACCCTAAACTCAAACGCTAAACCCCCAATCCCCAAACCCTACACCCTAACCCCCAAACCCTAAACCCTAAACCCCCAATCCCCAAACCCTAAACTCAAAAACCTAACCCCTAAACCCTATACCCTTTTTTAATTCAAATTAATTTCACTTAAAACTAATAAGAATTTAAAATCCATATTAATAAGAAGTTTAAGTTTTGACAAAGTAAATTCTTATTAATTCAAACTCTAAATTCTTATTAGTTTGAATCACAAAATTCAAATTTTAAATAAATTAAAATTTAACTTTATGAAAAATGTGAAATTTTAAATGTAAAATTTAAAAAATAAAGCTTAAAATAAAAATGTAAAATTTAAGTAGAAACAAATGTTAATTCTCACTAAAAGGAGAGAAATTAAACTAATATATTGAAAACGTAAGCTAAACTAATTTAAATTTTAAAAAAAGTTGTTTGAAATTCTACTTTCTATATTCCAACACAAAGTACAATTTTTTTCTACTCTATTCCATAAGTTTCAATTGAGAAATTAAACTAGTAAATTGAAAATGTAAGCGAAACTCATTTTAAATTTTAAAAAAGGCAAGAAATTTGAAATTCTACTTTCTATATTCCAATGCAAAGTACATTTGTTATTTGTCTACTAACTTTTACATTTCACAAGTACATTTGTTCCTTACCAAGTTCCTTGTTGGTAACTAATTTCAACACGTTTGTCGTTCCACACACCAAGGTACATTCTATATCGACACAAAGTTTCCACACGTTTGTCTTTTCACACACCAAGGTACATAGTTTTGTTTGTTCAAGTTTTGACACAAAGTTTTGTTTATTTAAGTTTCGACATTTAGTCATTCCTATCTTCTCTTTAGTAAAACCAAGGTAATAGTTTTGTTTGTTCAAGTTTCGACATTTAGTCATTCCTATCTTCTCTTTAGTAACCTCTAATCTACCTCCTTGATCGTCGTCTCTACTCCTATATCCGTTGTTGTCTCTAATGTCCTTCAATATCTCTTCTCTAATACCCCTCCTTGATCATAGCTCCCACATCCCTCCATCAAAACCTCTCTCCTCCAATATCCCTCCTTGATTATCGTGCACTCCTTAGTCGTTTCTCCTCCTCCTCCGTAAGATTTTCTATCTTTCTATTCCTCTTTTCTATCTTTCATTCTCAGTCTCTCCCTCTCTCTCGTACTCTCTCTCACTCCCTCGCTCCCTAGATTTCCGTCTCTCTCTCTCTCTCTCTCTCTCTCTCTCTCTCTCTTGCCCTCCCCTCTCCCACCCACTCCCACTCCCACTCTCCCACCTCCCCCTCTCCCACTCCAACTCCCACCCTCCCACGCCCACCTCCCCCTCTCCTACTCCCACTCCCACTTCCACACTCCCACCCTCCCTTTCTCCCACTCCCACCTCCCCCTCTCTCAATCCCACATCACTTTGTTCCCTCTCCCTCTCCCACTCCCATTCCCACTCCCACTTATCAATCCTAATGAAAACTATTACTTAAATCAATGATATTACTTAAATCAATGACATTAGGGTTAGGGTTTTGGGTTTGGGGGTTTGGGTTTTGGGTTTAGGGGTTTGGGTTTAGGATTTAGGGTTTAGGGTTTAGGGGTTAGGTTTTTGGTTTAGGGTTTAGAAAGCCAAGATTAGGATTTGGGGGTTAGGGATTAGTGGTTAGGGTTTAGGAGTTAGGGTTTGCGGGTTAGGGGTTAGGGTTTAAGGTTTAGGGCTTAGGGGCTAGGGTTTAAGAGTTAGGGTTTGGGGGTTAGGGTTTAGGGTTTAGGGATTAGGGTTTAGGGTTTAGAGGGCCAAGATTAAGGTTTAAGGTTTAGGGATTAGGGGTTAGGTTTTGTAGGTTAGGGTTTAAGAGTTAGGGTTCGAGGGTTAGGGTTTAGGAGTTAGGGGTTAAGGGTTAGGATTTAGGGTTTAGAGGGCCAAGATTAGGGTTTATGGTATAGGGATTAGGGGTTAGGGTTTATAGGTTAGGTTTTAGGAGTTAGGGTTTAGGGGTTAGGGGTTAGGATTTAGGGTTTAGAGGGCCAAGATTACAATTTAAGGTTTAGGATTTACGGGCTAGGGTTTAAGAGTTATGGTTTAGGGTTTAGAGGCACAAGATTAGGATTTAAGATTTAGGGATTAGGGGTTTTTAGGGTTTAGGGTTAAGGGTTTAGAGGGCCAAGATTAGGGTTTAAGGTTTAGGGATTAGGAGTTAGGGGTTATGCAATAGGGTTAAGGTTTTGAGGTTAGTATTTAGGATTTAGAGGGCCAAGATTAGGGTTTAAGGTTTAGGAATTAGCGGTTAAGGTTTAGGTTTTAAGGGTTAGGGGTTAGGGTTAGGTTTAGGATTTAAGGTTAGGGTTGAGGGTTTAGAGAGCCAAGATTAGGGTTTAAGGTTTAGGGGTCAGGGGTTAGGATAGGGTTTAGGATTTAAGGTTAGGGTTGAGGTTTTAGAGGGCCAAGATTAGGGTTTAACGTTTAGGGGTTACGGGTTACGGGTTACGGGTTACCTTTGTATTCCTGATGACATGTGTTGGATAAGTCTCATCTCTGTCCCATGCAATAAATGCTTTGTTGGAGGGCATAACATCTCCAAGGATCTCCATATCCCCACACTTATGCTTTAGCTCAACATGTATACTAAGAATCTTTGATATGATAACCGCCACCTTATCTTTGCCAAGTCTTCTAAAGTGACAAGTAGAATTTGGATCACTTTCATGGATTGTAGCAAATGTAACTTCTTCTCTTTTGCAACATAGAATCACCTCCATCTTCGGAATAAAATTTATAGCCATCTCCTTTGTGAGCTTCCTTTGCAAGCAAGCTATAATAACCATTATAAAGAACATTAGTCTCTTTTCAATAATCTACTTTATTAATTATTTAGAAATCTCGACCTTGTTTAAAACATATGAGAGGTTTTATTTAGAAATCTGGGTTTTTAATAAAGGATTTAGGATTCAGTAATTAGCAATTTCTTAAACCCAAACCCTAAATCCTAACCCATAAACCCTCAACCCTTAACTCCTAAACTCTATACCCTAACCCCTAATCCCTAAATCTAAAACCCTAATCTTGGCCCTCAAAACCCTAAACCCTAACCCCTAAACCCTAAACCCTAACTCCTAAACCCTAACCCATAAGCCCTATCCCCTAATCCCTAAACCCTAAATCCTAAACCCTAACCCCTAATCCCTAAACCTTAAACCCTAATCTTTGGCCTTAAACCCTAAACCCTAACCCCCAAACCTTAACTCCTAAAACCTAACCCGTAAATCCTAACCCCTATCCCTAAGCCTTAAACCCAATCTTGTCCCTCTAAACCCTAAACCCTACCCCCCAAACCCTAACTCCTAAATCCTAACCCGTAAAACCTAACCCTTAATCCCTATACCCTAAACCCTAAACCCTAATCCTTAAACCTTAAACCCTAATCTTGACCCTCTAAACCCTAAATCCTAACTCCTAAACCCTAACCCCTAATCCCTAAACCTTAAATCCTAATCTTAGCCCTCTAAATCCTAAAACCTAAACCCTAACTCCAAAACCCTAACTCCTAAACCCTAACCTGTAAACCCTTACTCCTAATTCATAAATGCTTATTTCATGTATTACATTTGGTGCCCAATATTTGTAAGGCTTCCATATCAATATCCAATGTTGGTTATAGGTAGGCTTATGTACATTCTATGTCTCATGACCACTTCTACTAGAAAGCATGGATTGCCTGTTCTCAGGTTGTTCCCCTATTTTGCATCCTTTATTTTCTCCATACTTCAATGGAAATGGATTCACTGGTAGAGAGCTCATCCTTGAGCTTTGTAATAGCCACTTCAAGGTCCTTGACCTTGGCCTTGTACTCCTCTACTCTGTCCAAGGTGGTTTGCCTAGTAGTATGTGCGGCACCCATGAATGTGTGGCTCTCATGTGCCATGACTTGAGCCTGTAGTAGAGAGGAGTACAATTGGTGCTATGCTCTTACCTTCACTGCAAAATGGTGTGAGGTACCTGAGGGAGTTGGGCCATGGCATCCAGTTATTGGAGCTCCATATTGTCTGCCTTCGATAATTGTTCGGCAGACATCATGCTGTAACCTCCTTGCACTTAGATTCTCTTGTGTGTGACCTCATCTATGAGGTGTCAATGTGGGAAGATAAGGCTTGCCCAGCCTATAAATGAGGCCATGTACTTGCTATGATTACACAATCTATCAACATTAGTTCGTGCCTCTTGTCTGTAACCTGTGATTGAGTGTCTCTCACCCTCTCCCCATTTTCAACATGAATAATCACATAAGGCTTCTCAGTCAAACTTTATGCTGCAAATTTGAATAGAGCGGTGATGATTGGCAAAATCTTCAAGTGTGCATTTGTTAACGTTAAGTCCTTTTTCACAATTTCGCTCATGACCCTTGAATGTAGCCTTAAGCCATTAAAAAAAGCTCCAAAAACCATGAGCTATACTACTAACCAATTCTCGAATTCGAGTTTTTCACACATCATGCTGTAAAGACCCAGTAAGAATAAGGTAAGTATACCTCTCATATAAATCAAGCTTGCCCACAACCAATTAATAAGATCATCCTATTTTAATAGTTTCTCAAAATAGAGAAGCTCATATCCTTACCCTTTCCATGTCTCCACTTCGAGTCTAGCAATAGTAATCCAACAAGGGAATATCCCTATCCAAAGTGACGGCTCCTCCTCCTCATCTTTCCATCTGGGCTAGGCAAGGGGATGGGAAAAAAGTGTGTGTGTGCATGTGTGCATGCATGAGAGAGAGAGAGAGAGAGAGAGAGAGATTAATACAAGTGTGTTTGCATTATTGAGTTGTTATTTCTTGTGTTTTTTAGCAATACTTGTATTTGAATATGGTTGTGCTCATGTAGCACAAGCACTGATTGTTAGTGTTTTTTATTGATATCTAATTTTTCATCCTGAGTAGCATACAAAAGTGTAGTAGAGCAACCTCAGTTTTGCAAGAGAGGGCATCTACCTATTCTATCAAGCACAGTGTCATCAGTCAAACTAAGGAGAGAGAAAAAGACTGTAAACACTATAGCCAATGATTGGGAAGATAGGGATAGCATAGCTAAGGCTATTGGTGTCTATGTGGGTTGTGGGGGAGGAAATTGCTTGGGTTGTCTACAATGTTAGACCTCATGCCCATATCTACTATAGGTATACAATAACCCACATATCTTGGTCTCAGGCCAACACATTTTTTTTAAGATATGTGCTTTGTATCATATGAAGCATCAAATAGGTTCTCTCCATGGATACATGTGTTGCACTTAGATCAGAGATTCATTTGAGCAAGGAGAGATTTTCTAATTCATTTATGTTGCAGGCGCTAGGTAGCTTGGTCTCTTTCTAGTTTATTGTACTCATCCGATGGATAGTGAGAGCAGCTTTGTTTTCTTGAGATGAGCTTCCTATATTCTCCACTCTAGCTATGTTCTCCTCATCCTCCTCCTTTTCATCCCCTATAAAAAGATAAAATAATTATGAGATTCAAAATTTTAAATTAATTAAAATTAAAAAAAGGTTTGTTAAAGAAATGAAGAAAATTAGGGATAAGTTTTCATACCTTTAAATATCTTCGTGGTCTTTTTATGTAGCTTTCTAAGGCAAGATCAGTGTCATATCCATCTCCTTTGGCTTCCTCACTAAGTTGATGTTCTCACTACTATCATATCCATCACTTTCATCATTTTCATCCTCTTTCTGGCTCTCATCATAGATTGCCATCTCTACATTGTCTCAGCATCCTCTTCATGTGAGATCGGACCTTTTTCATCATACTTCATGAGTGCCTAATTGGACACATCCAACTGGTGGGTAGTAATCCACAATCCAGAGTTGGACTTTATTGCAATACTTCAACCACATTCACCATCGATTTACTTCAAAGGATGCTTGCGAGATTTCCATTTCCAATATATCATAAAGAATCAAACATTCATCAAGCCCACACAACATTCGACTCTATAGATGAGAAGGGCAATGGTCCCACACATGGGAAATTCTCAAAAAGATAGTATGTGAGCGCAAAATCATGGCACTAACTCCAGAATCCAAGAGACATGTAATATTATCTAAAGAAAAAAAATGGCAAGGACTCTCATGTAAGTCTATTGTAGGAAAGTTTGCATTAGAAGAGTTACCAAAGGTGATTGTGAGGCCAAAAACTTTGATATGTGGAGTAAGATAGGGCCTAATAGACAAAACCATCTTCAAGAGTTTCCTTGCTTCCCTTGATAGGCTGATCAAAACCTAATGTCAAGGCTTTGTAAACATCAATTAATACCCATGGTTAATAGGATAACCATTTGCAATGAGGATATCAGTGGTTGGTTGACTAGGCTATCATGTAGTAGTACATACTAGACCATTTGGGCAGACGCAAGAGATAGTGGTCCATAAAATTCATGGAAATGCCTACAGGTTTCAACGATGAAGAATCACTACAGATGCAATAGCAACATTAAAGCAAATCCTTAAAAAGAATGCATTGCCATAGCATCATCTTGAAAAAATAATGCATATAATCCTCATATGCCAACATCATCTTCCTTTGGGAATGATAGAGAAAGTTGTGTAGAATCTATTGATAAACTCTACAATAAATAGAATTAAGGTCAACCTCATATAAAATTTGGAAAGGATAAGCAAAGGATGCTGAAATGGAAGGTTTATGGTGAATTGAAAAAGGAAATTAAACGTAGTAAGTATGTGGGGTTTTGCAAAGGTCTTGTGATGTCTATGGATCATTGTGTAGCTGGACCAAGATGTTTGCTTTAAGGAGTGATCGAGGCAATAGGCTAGGGTGGTTGAATGATCTTGCTATTATTGTGTTGAAAGGGAAGTTGCAATAAGGTAAGATAAGATAATACAAAAGGTTAGGCAATGGTACAAATGGATTGGAATGCTGGAAATTTAATTCTAAAGTATGTTCTTTTGTCTACTACTGCATATCTGGCTGCAATCTGGCAGTTTAGGAAATCTCATTAGCTTGACATGGACATATTATTTAGAGCTAGAAGAGAGGGAGAAAAGGAAGTGGCTATATGCCATGGGAGGCTATTAAGGTGCCTAATGTTTGTGGTGGGTTGGATGTACAAGACATTGATCGAGGAAATGTTGCATTAATTTGTAAATGGCTGCCCAAACTTTTTGGGGTCCAAGGCTCGTGGGTGGAATACATAAAACAGTTTATCGAGCATGGTGTAGGGAAAGCAATTGGTTGTGTAGGGAACATGACTTGGTATGATCATGGTTCTTGCTTAAAATAATGGGTTTTGATTTGGTTGGGAGGCTAGTGGAGGCATGGGAGGAGTGTAGCTGATTGACGTTATGGAAAGGAAGAATGTGGCATCGTGGCCAGCTTACCTGATAATTTTTGGTGGAGCTATGCTATGACTTTGAATGGAAAGGCTCTTTCTTTGATTAATTTGTAGTGTGCACGCAATATTAACAGGAAAGGTCAAAATTCATGGATTAAGCTATGAGATGTTAGGAGGGCCTATTGGAGGTAGATAGTGGTCACCAAGGATCAATTTAGTCTTTCAAATGGGGAGACGGCTCTACTTTTTGAGATTTTAGCAAATGTGCCTTAGGATTGGCCTACAAATTGTTTTCCATCTACTAATTTGACGAATTAACTGATGGAATCTAGCCACACAAACAAAATCCGGTGGAATCTATGGAAGTTTAGCTTGAGGAAGATCATGGCAAGAGGGCCTGCAAGACTTTACCAAACAATTAGTCTCTATTTGTGAAGCTTAGCGAGAAAAGAAATTTTTGAAGGTCTCCGAAATGGGAGGGGGGTCAACTCAAAGATGTTTGGGGTGGGTTTTAGGTTGGGAAAGCTAGCTTTTCCCTTTGGAAAGTGATGCATCTTGAGTGGTAGGATGGTGAGGTAGTTGCAATTTAATCCCTGTTGTCTTCTTTGTTGGAGAAATGTGGATGATACAATCATCTTTTGTGGGCATGCTCAGTTACTGGGAGGGTTTGGGGTAGAGTGGCCAAGTCTATAGATTGGTGGGGTTGATGGATTAGTTTGTGTTGAGTTCAAAGTGGAATAAGGACATCCTAAGGGATACATCTAGGTTTTTTTCTACTCGTGCTACTTGTTGGCAGTTGTATATGAGCAACGATGATGTTGGTATAGTGGACTGTTTACAACAATATTATGTGCCGATAAGGAGTGGTAGTAGGTTATTATGAGGATGCTACTATGGGATGTCTAAAGAGTCTGTTGACTGGCATGTACATATACCTATTTGTAAGCATCATCTTATGGAATCTCTATGAATATTTTGTATCTTGTTCATGAAACACAAATATGCTTTCTTTCTTTCTTAAAATTTTTTTCTAGCAAGATCTTTATTGCCTTCCAAAGCCATTTATTTAGTTTTGTGTGCATTAGCACTAGTTTGGTAATAGGACATTAAATTGTCCTTGGACACTTTTATGTCCTTTTAACTAACCAACTTCATAGAATTATAGAAACATTGGTAGAGATAAAATTAGTTCTAATTGTTGCTATGTCAACCAATGTTCTTTTAAAAACTTAGATTTTTTTGGAATAGCAAATACAAATCCAAGTTCTGACTTTAACAAAAAGTTTAAAGGCTAAGTTGACATACAAATTACAAGCAATGTTTTCAACATACAAATAAAATGGACGATTTCATTTGTTGTGAGTTGTTTTCCCATTCAAGACATTGCATATTATAACTATCTATAGACAAATTTTGGCTTGATACTAGATCTAATTTCAAAGCTACATATTCACTTATAGGGAATGTATTCTTTTTTTTAAATGATGGCAAAAAGGGTAATTTCGGGCTTTGGTGAAATATATCACTATAATACTAGATACAAGGTTTATTATGTACCTTCTACATGATTTCAAGGGATAAAATATGGTTTTAAGAGGGCCAATCATGTGTATAACACTAGTTTGAATCACTATATTGCCATCTAGCTCAGTCAAAGTGCATACAAATATGAAGAATAGAGGCCTAAGACTCATTATCAACATATTTTCTTATGCAAACATGTTTACAAATTCAAACTAATACTTAATAAGCTCTTTGAATGGAAGACTCATTCAAAAAAAAATCCTATAGAACACCATGATATGATTATGCTAGTTTAAGTCTAATAATTTGGACCGTTTTATCATCATGGATCAACATTAGAACCGTATCTTTATGGCTAGCTTATAAAATTGTATGTAACCATGCCTAATTTAGTGATCTAATTACTAAACGCAATTTTCATTTTTGCATAATATGTAGCATGCATTTTCACTTTTCTATGCTATCAAAGATTCATCAAATTGTTTTAGTACAACTCCCACAGTTTTATTTTCCATTTTACATACAAAGTTGTAAATCCTTATGTCCATTGTGGATGGTCTCATCATCACATGCCTTGTTCTTTACTCCATTTTAGAATTTTCTGTATACCTTTAGTTGTATACATATGCCTTGGAAAAGGGTTTGGCAATTTTCTTATTTGTGAAAAGGAGGTATGATTTTTTTTCTTGACCCTCAAAAGGACACGTTTCAATCCTACAGTACTACCAAACAAGCATGAAATTTAGTAATCTTAGACTTGCTACAAGGCATCCATCTCATATAAAATTAATCTCAACATAAGAAGAAAATAAAATCAAATACATAAACATTTCAAGTATATATTTATTCCAAACTCCATTGTACAAATTTTCCAAACCCTTTTCTTATTTGTGAAAAGGAGCTATGAGTTTTTTCCTTGACCCTCAAAAGGACACTTTTCAATCCTACAGTGCTACCAAACAAGCATGAAATTTAGTAATCTTAGAATTGCTACAAGGCATCCATATCTATAAAATTAAACTCAAGACAAGAAGGAAATAAAACCAACTACCTAAACATTTCAAGTATATATTTTATTTATTCCAAACTCCATTGTACAATTTGTAGTTAGTAGGAGATCCTAAGTGATACAACATCACTTAGTATATACTACTTTGCTAGCCTAACAATCTAAGTTTTAATATCTCTCTCCCTAAGCATTGGTTCTTTGGAAATAGAAAGCTCTACAATAGCTAATATTGCATGGAGGGATCCAACCGTGTGTTCAGAAAGGATATAAGACAAGGCATTGTTCACTAGCAAAACTTGTCAGTATTTGGATTCATTGTCTTTATCGTCAATGGTTGGCTTAGTTCCCCCAACTTCATGATCTCCGATTTTCCAATAGGAAACATGGTGATAGGATAGTTTTGAGATAGTACATGTGATGGATTCTATTTACATGAATGATAAGCTTTTCACCTTCTTCTAGAACTTTAGTATATTATTTGATCACCTTGCACTTGAACATGCTATACAAGACAAATGTTTCACATATCCACATGATTCTCATGTCCACCAATTGTTTTTTGATACTTTGCTAGACCTTGGATCATCCCAAGGGCTATTTAGCTCCATAGCTCCCTAGCTTGGATCTTGCTCTGCATCTTTTATCTTGTATGATGCAAAAAGTGGTAGTCTAGAGACCTCTTTTTTGCACAAATTTTGATCATACGATTCCTTTCATCTCCAATCCTCAAATAATACTGGAAAAAAGAAGAGTCAAGTTTATATCCATTGAAATCTTGGCTAGGGTTTTGATCTATTCAAACTGTTCCAAATTTTAGTTTATTTTCATCAAACAAGATCTATGATTTTCATGCAAAAAGGACGCCTCTAGCCCTGCCTCTAGCCCTCATCCATTTTATAGTGCATTTGGAAGAAACTTTTTGGGGAAAGTGGCCTCCAAATACATCATAAATGGACGAGGGGTTTGAAGCCAATGTTTTTGCATGAAATTGATAGAGGTACATATTAGAAATGGATGCAATGTTTTTGCATGAAATTCATGGACGTACATACTAGAAATGGGCTCAAGAGACTTTAAAATATTATAACAATGAAATTTTATAACAAACTATAATGTACATGATGAAATACTCAGTTCAGTGGTATAGTGTATTATAGCTTTATCTTTGATGACATCAACTCATGCATAGAGGATGACATCCCATCCTGGTGGATCTCAACTATTTTTCTTTGAGGTTCTATCTTCCTCTTTGAGTGAAGAGGAAAGATTGCAATGCCTGCATGTCCTCTTGGAGTGAAAGAGGGAAGATTGCAATGCTAGGAAGTCCTCTTCGGTCATATGGTACTCTGGAGTTGCATATCCAATAGCTTGTTTCGTAGTCGAGATTGCCTCTATGTCAGTGAGGCTAGTGTCATCAAACTATGCAATCTCATTTACCTTTAGCTCAGTGTCTTCGATTCTAAATCCAATGAGATCCATTGATACATTATTGCTCATTTGGCAAAGGGACTACTATTGTGGGATCAAGCAATACCAAGTTTGGAATTTTTGCTACAACATTGGGATCATATAAGGAAGAAGGCTGAGCATGGTTTGGGTATACTAAGAGGATGACTTGACTCTCAATCCTCTCTTGCTAAACATCAACAGCTTGTTTTATTGGCTCGATGTTTGTGTTGATGGGAAGCAATTATAGAAGAAGATTCTCCTTTAGGCTCCTCTTTAAGATCCTTTATAAGTCAAAGAGGGATAATGGAGTTGTTGGTGATGGGTATAAGCTCCACCGACAAAGATTGAGAGACATTTTCTGGGGCAACATAAGTAGGTCAATAGGATGATGTCATGATATATTCTTGCCTTAGTCTCAAACCCAAATTGGGTGTGATCATCTTTTAATCTCCATTTGAGATCCAATCCAAGCAAAAAGGATAGTCTAGAAAGAATACCTAGTTTTGCAGGAGTAGAGTCAATTTTTGATTGGCCTAAAGGGCTACTTGAGAGGCATATGGGCCTATGAGAACCTAAATCCAAGACCATATAGCACTAGATAAAGGGAGGAGTATACCAAGGCTCTATTTTAGCTACACAGAAAATGATTTAGAGTATTCAATGCTCATTAAAATTAATTTTCCTTTAAGATGTTTAACAAGGGATTCATTCTCTAGATTTTTATTTGAATACATATGAGCATGTATAATACACAAGATGTCAGCTAAACATCCACGTACATATTTAATGTTCCCTATTGCCTTCATGATGGATGTTACCGCTTTGTTACTTTGTGTTCATGCAAAATATCAATCCATATATCACAAAATAGTTGATTCCTTGTAGCACTATTTGCATGTCTTCTTTAATCAATGGTCAATCGCTTTTGGTGGATGGCCGAAAGCTAAGCATCATAAAGAGATCTACTAGGTAGGTCTCCATGGCTATATTTAATGTTATCAATGCCTTCACTATTATTATAAAAGGACATTCTACTCCTCCTTATCAAAACATCAGCCCATATGGCTCAAATTGAACTCTGTCATGATCTCAGTGTAGCAACAATGACAAAAAGTCTAGCCTTTGGGATGAGGACATCCAAAGGCTTTTGCTACTTATGGATCTTCCTCAGAGCTACTATTCTTGACTTGAACTTACTCCTTATTGGAGGTCAAGGAGGACCTGGTTCTTGGTAATAGCCCATAAATGGAGGGCAATTCTATGGAGGATGATTCAATGGTGGACAACATGCTACCTATGGGACTCTATCCTTTGCATGCCTTTGCCTTTCTTCTCTTCCACCTGCCTGAGGAGAAGCTCTTGCTTTCTTTGTTGCTCAAGAGCATGGTATCTCTCAATACTTTCCTCCTATATATTAGACTTTGTGGTAGGATGTCCATTAAAAGGAATTTTCTCATGCCTTTGTCATGGCCAAGAAGGGCCTTCATCAAAGCGAGCCTTCTTTCTTGAATATTTGGTTTTTCCTTCGTTGAGATTAGATTCCTTTTGCTTCATGCATGCCATCATGAGCAAGAAGTGGAGAGGATAGAGAGGGATGAGAGGACCTAAAGGATGAGTGCATAGAGAGTTGATAAGATATGAAGAATGAGTGTGTGGAGTGGTTAGGGATGGAAAGAATCTAAAATTAGAATACAATGCAAATGAGGTTTATTTCCTTTATAAATAGGGACCAAAAACTCTAGCTATAAAAATGAGGGACTTTTAAAATAAAAATTAGAAGAATTTAAAAATCTAAAAACTTATAAGAAATTACACAAACTATTATTGACAAAGAACCAAACTAAGAACTTGTTAATCTTTATAACATCATAATTCATTCAACTACATCTATGCACGGCTTTACCTTTGACGAGTTGCATGCCATCTTGCATGTTGTTGCCTTGCCTATGAGGAGTTATATAGATTCTCCTTCTTTGCTCTATGTTTATCTCTTGCACAAATTGAGACATCAAGGATTGTTTTTATTATAAACTCTAAAGAGTAGTCACTTTTTTCAATGTGCATGTACCACCATTGGGCTTGCCATTGAGACCTCTCCATGCCTTGAGTTGAATAGACTCCAAGGCTTCCATAGTGCCATTGGATGATTTAATTTTGATGTTTATGAAAACGAGTTACTCACAATTATCCATGATTTCCCATGACCTTGAAGCATAATCATTTACCTTTTGGGGGCTGAGTTTATAATCTCATATCTTCTAGAGTGTAAGTTTATAATTTACATAGGTCATCAAATGTCAAACGTTTCATGAGGCAACCCTTATTAATTATTACAAGCACATGAAATAGGTAAACATTTAATTTTAAATTTCAACATATCGTAGGTAAAGAAAATGTTGTGGTTAATACTTTGCTAAGAAGAACCGTGTTTAATTTTGTTATAAACACTTGTTTCATTAATTTTGGACTCATATGTCTACATTTGGACTAATTCTTAAAATCGTTCCCAAATGAAAAGTTTACTTTATGAAAATGTCATTCGAGAATCAAAAGTTTACTTTCTAGCACTGTCATTTCCACATAATGCATTTCAGAAATCTCTCTACAATGTTGCACTAATAATACAAAAACTACTATTAAAGCCTAATTTTGTATTTCTTGTTTTTAAGAATCGTATTCTTAAATTAAAAAATCCCTTGAGTTATTAGTTTAAATCCATGAAAAACCACACTCTTGAAGATTCACAAAATTTAAAAAAGGTGTACACAAGAGACCTGCAAGATCTTTTTAATTTCAATGCAGAAAACTATAACACTCTTGAATATTCAAGAAATTAAATTGGTTTATATAGACAAGAGACATAATGGAAGCCTCTTTTGTACTCTAAAAAATAGTAATAACTATGCTTGCAATTTTACATTATCATAAGTTTACAAGAAATATTGCTCTGGATGAGTCTTTGTACAAAGGATTTACCATGGCCTTTTCAATAATTTAATTCTACCTTTATGGTCAGTAAAGTACAAATGGGCGATCCAAACATGAAAGGATCTACCGTGGCCTTTTTAATAATTTAATTTTGCCTTTACAGTGAGTTAAGCAGAAATGGGCGATCCAAACATTTGCTTGTTCGAATCCTAGGGCGCCAACTCCCTTTAGTAAGAAAACCTATTAAAATCATGAGTATGAGATGAATTTAACAATATGCCATGAGTAGAAATTATTCAAATTAACACGGTTGTGTTCTATACTAAAAGAGATTCAAATATATCTTTACACCTTGAAATTTGGGTAACACATGAAAAAGTTACATTAATTTGAAATGATATGGGTTTTCATATTTTAGTGTATTTGTTGCTTTACCCCCCCTCATCCAAAAGAGACCCCCCCCCCTCGGGCCTCACATATCATGGAAAATAGGTACAAATCTCAAAATCTTGCATATTTTTCAAGGTATATACCTTATATTTTGTTGGAAGGGGGACATGAAATTTTCCTATTTTTCCCTTGCATATTTGAATTTTCTAAAGGAAATCCATGCATATTATATATGGACCTTGTCCACCATATCCTGGATTTTAAACGAGGGTAGTAACATATTACATATTTAGTTGATGCCCTAGGGTTCGAATGTCCTTTCTATCGTAACTTGTGGCTTGGGTGCCATCTTCATTCACTCTCATCTGACCATCATCACCTTCAGTTTTTTTCAATGTTTTAATTGTGTTATCATGGGCATTCTTCATTTGTGCTATCTCCTTCTACTTTCTCCTTGGTGAGCATCTTTATGAAATTTGTAATGTGTGAAATAATTGGATGCGGCAATTTTATTTTTTCTTCTACATCATACCCCATGTGCTTCATTGTTTTCTTCATCCTTGATTTCCAATATACTATGATTGTCTTTGTGGAAAGCTTTGAAATTGCATCATGGTTTGGGACCTATTCCTTTTTTAGACAACTACTATTCCTATGCCTTGGCTCATACCATACCACTGTAAATGTTGTAGCTCTCCCTTGATCATCCATGCTCACATCCACTACTTCTGCAACCCAAAACTTCACATTCTCATGTTCATCATCCACCGATGGTCAAACTGCAATAAAATAATGGACATCTATGTCTATAAAGTCTCTCTTCTTGGGTCCACGATATGGACGTGGGAGCAACGATTCAAACTCATTTTCAAAGAGACCACATGCTGGGCACAAGTCGTTACCAACATTTGGCCAAAATAAAGGCCATTCTGCCTTAATATCATCTTCTCACATTATTGCAAGGTCCTTTATCAATTGGTAGGTCTTGCTAATTACAATAGTAGTATGTTCCTTCCAAGAGGGCTTCCAATCAAGAAATCTTCTGAGCATTTCCTCTTTATATGTAATAAAAGCATTTAAGCCTTCTATTTCACCTTTGGATTTCTCACTGAATTCTTTTATAGGAGCCCATTTTGGATTCATTTCTTTGCTCGGATCGAATCGAGGTAATGTTGTTGTATTTTGATCCATACCATCTATAATAACACACATGTACTCATTTGGATGAGAAATAGCTTGCTCCTTCCAAAATGCATATTTTATTCTAGAATGTCGAACAAGTCCACGATGAAATTCTCTCTTTTTTTGTATGCTTTTTTTTGTTCTAGAGATGTTGCACTCTTAGGTGCTTGCTTTAGATCATCACAGTCATTGCATTTTGATATTTTTTACCTCTTTGGGATTTTAACATATCTAAAGCTCTTTTTCCAAAGTGTATATAAAGTATGAAAAGATGCCAGAGCATGCCCTCTTTGCCTCTGCGTTTCTCCAATAGAGTTAAATACTTCTTTTTTCGTCAAACCTATTGAAAGATGCATTTTAAATAGATGGGTTTGAGGTAAAGCAATTTCATGAATGAAGTCTTTCAAAATTGCTATTGCCACAACCGTTGAGGCTCTTGTTTTGGGCCTTCCTATGTTTCTATGAATGTTAAATTTTACTCCATACTTTGCTTTATTAGCCAAATTCCAATATGTGCCATGTGATAATCCTGTAATAATGTGATATGCATTATTGCAAATACTTTTTCCATTTATAAGAGGCCTTATCTATTGTCCTGAACTTTGCCTTCTCCTATCATTTACAAGAAAGCAAGAGAGTCTCGTGAGTAGGTATTCATTTCTTCTCCTCCCTCTCCTTTTCCAGACATGCTCTTTACAGCCTTGATGTCATGTAAGTTAATGGATCGCATAGATCTATGCTTACAGCATGTAGATCGCATTGCTTTTAGCATAACGTATTGGCTTTGTAATGCATAGACTACAAGGGTCATGTGATCATAGAAAACACCATATATTTGAAATGGAGAATTTCAGCATTGGATGCCCTTAAAAGGGGATTAGTAACCATGACTAGTAGTTTGTGGGATTGGCACGATTACATCACTAGGAATTATGGGTACTGTTGTTGCCATATGCCAAGGATTGGAGATTGAGTCAATGGCTCATGCACCTTTACGAGGAAGTACAAAGTACTAAGGTAAGAACCATAGTGAGATTGGTGAAATCAACCAGGTTTTTTTGCACCAAAGTGCTAGCCTTGGAGAAGGCTGTGATTATAGAATCAAACACAAAGCCCAAACATTTCTTGAGCCATGTACAACTGATCAAGTTCTTCATCCTCCCTAAAAACTCACCCGTGAATAATGGCCTAGACCAAAGGCCACAAGAAGTGTACATGAAGAACAAGGGGGGTATTACACACCTAAAAGAGAAGGCCATCATGATTTCCTCGCCACCCTAGCTACGATGGATGATAGTCAGGTATGTGTGACAAAAGTCAACACACACACTTAACATCCATCACCACTTGCCATACTTTTTCCTCCCGACCCAATGACATCCTTATCCAAGGTAGTGGCTCATGAGCAGCAGAGCATGGATGAGTGCTTCTTTGAGGCACAACAATGACCCCGCGAACTAGCACTACCTTCCCTACCAAGCATTTGAGCTTCGCTCAGGACTCACTATATTCTAAGGCACTGATGCAAGTAATATACTTGCCACACTAACACTTCATCACCTCAACTCTATGGCAAAGCTCCATCATGTTTGCTTGTGCGAGGTACATAGGAGCTTGGCTCTATGAGAGGGGAAGCTATTTGTGAGTTTGTGACCAGCCCGCAAGGGTCACGACACCTGGCCATGACGTGCCTTGAGCTCATCTAGTGTAAGAATGCCCATAAGCCACACAAATACCAGTAGCCTTAGCTAAACTATCCCTAGCTTCCCAATCATTGGCTATAGTGTTGATGGTCTTTTTCTCACTCCTTAGTTTGACTACTAACCATGTTTCCAACTTGATATTAGTGCTCAATACAATAGGTAGATGCCCTCTCTTACAATCCTGTGGTTGCTCTACTAGGATTTTGTATGTTGCGCAAGATGCAAAATTAGATATCAATATATAACACTAGCAATCGGTGCTTGTGCTACGTGAGCGCACAACCATATTGAAATACAAGCTTAGAAACACAAGAAGTAACAACTCAATAATGCAAACACAATTGTATTAGTCTCTCTCTCACATACTCACACACTTCTTATTCATTTCCCCCTTTACATTTACTTTACCTTTTTTCCTTCCCCCCCGCTCTTTTGTTATCTTTAATGCTTCCCTTTAATGTTTTCCCCTAATTTTTTTAATTCATTATCCTTATCTTACCTCTCTTCCATTCTCCCTTTATATTCCTTGGTTTCCTTTTTTATTTCTTTTAATTATTTCCTTTCTTATTCCCCTCATTTCCCTTTCCTTTTTTAATTTTAATTAATTTTTTTTCCTTTTTCCATCTAAATTTCTCCTATTTTTCTATATTTTTTCTCCCTAATTTCTTTTTTTAAAAGCTCTCCCTTTTTATTTCTTATATAGTTTCCACCTAGTTAAAAATCTCCTAAACTATTCCTAACCCCCTTTAGTCTAAAATCCCTAAACTCAACTTAGTCGTCCATTAACTACCCATCAAAATTTCCTCAAATTTCCCTTAATTTTTTCCTGAATTTCCCAAATTTTCTTAAATTTATCCTAAATTTTCTTGATCCCCCCCCCCTCTCACAAGACTCTCCAAAATCCCAAAGTCTCCTACTCTTTTAACGCCATGCCTACAATACTATTAAAATAAATCCCCTACACGTACCCCCTTTAAAACCCCCCACCCGTGCACTCAATTTCATTGACTACACCATCCCACACCCCTCCTCATCCTTTACACCCTCCCTCTGTTTAGCTTCCCTTGACTGCCCACCTACCCTCCTCTAATCTATCCTTCCCCACCTCAAAACTCCATTGACGAATCCCCCCCCCTTTCAAGTTGCACGCTTGCTACTATTTGCCAATCTGCCTAGTTCCCTCGCAATCTCCATCGACTCTGTATCCTCTACCCTCGACTCCTTGCTTCATGCTCCTTGCTCCCATAATCCCATTCTACTGTCTACGGTCGTCTGCCATAGTCCATGCTTCGTAGTTTGCCCAAGCTTCACACTTACAACCGGGTCCCCTGCTCATGCACCTTGGTCTTTACTCCAGTCGCCTCCTTCCATACGAATCCACTGCTCTGCACGAGCGCACACGACCTGTACCTCCTGTAGTCCCGCTGGTTCCCCCATCATGCCTTCTCATTCTACCACCCACGTATAATGGACTCTCAACTCCCCTTATTACTTAAAACTCCCCCTCCCCCTTTTTCCTATTTTCTCTCCTTTTCCCTTCCCCCTCTCTTTTTACATTATTTTCGCTCTCTATATATTCCCCCTTTCTCTACTTATATTAAATTCACATTATCTTCCCCTCATAGTTAGATTGTGTACATAAAATTCCCCTTCTCTTTTTACATTACTTCCCCTCATAGTTTTTTTTTTTTTAAAAACCTCCTTACTTTATTCCTCTTTTACTTCTTGTTAATCTATGGTACCTTTATTCCCATTATTTTCTTTTTTTTTTAATTTAAACTATGGTCCCTTATATGACTCCTCTTAGCTTACATTTATTTAGATTTTTACCTCCTTTATTTCTAGCAATTGGTTTTAAAATTACTCCTTGCCTTTCTCTACTAAGATTCATTATTCTCGCTCCTTAATGTTCAGACTAATCGTGCTTAAATTTTCCCCTGTATTTCTATTAATATGCATTAATAATCCCCCCCATTTTTCTTTCTATAAAGGTTCATTACTTTCGCTCCCTAAGCTTGATAATCATTGGCCAAGCATTAATTTTTATTGTGACTCTGATAACAAGGGAGGGGTGTTGTGATGACACCTGTCTTCCCAACTAAAGTTAAAACTGGTTCTTACTATTTTACTTGTTGGATAGAGGCAGGTAGGCAGACTCCCCTCTTCAATAAAAGTGATGCTACCAACATGACTTATCAAAGCTCTACTGCTCACATTTCTTCTTTATAAAAAGTTGTTCACCCACTAGTGATGCTACTTCATTTTTAGTGGATGTTTATTTCAAAGTTTATCTATTAAACATTTCTCTTTCCTACTCTAAATTGTCTACTCTTCACTATGGAAAGGGGTGTTGTTAATATCTTCTACACACACATGCTTTCCCTTGCAACTTTGGACAATTGCACATAGGACCTTTAAGTCATCAAGGCCGTTCTTTGGCTTTTTGATTCCCTGATCTAACTTGGTTTTCCTTTTTTCCCTTCTTTTTAGAAACATTCTTGGGATGTCTCATTCTAGTCAAAGACCCTCAACAACCCACTTCCTACTCCCTCTCCCGCTTCTCAAGTGGTACTCTCCTACTTCCAGGTTTTTGAGTTCTTTTCTTTTATTAGGACTCACGATCTCAATGCTCTTGCAAAAAAACTCCCCTTTACTCATCAAAACCCTCTCCTTCAATGATTGGGTTAAACTTCTAAAATTCTCCCACACTGAAACTGACAATGCTCTGGCAAGACTTCAAAGAGTCGCTTGTAATCTTTCCATAATCGACCTTAGTGATACTACTACTCTTAATGAGTATCACTCCATCATCCCCAGCCTCGCCAACGACATACTCATCCTCAATGGTGCCTTTCCCCTCCACTTCCCAATTGGCCTTGCCCCTCCCAACAGTACCTTTCACTCCTTCATCAACCTTGACTTACTCTCCCTTGAGGACAAAGCTTCCTTCGAGACCCTCTCCTAGTCTCACTCCCAGCCTCCTCAACCCCTTAAAGGAAAGTAACTGAAGAACTTCGCCTCATGTGTACCACTTCTCCCTCCTATACAAATCCAAATGAAGGCCCCCTTGCTTGACCACAAAATTTGGTGCCTTGATAATCTCAACTTCCTTGCCCCTTTCACCATTTAGTCTCTCGCCTTCATTTGTAACCTCTCTTTCAAAGAGGTGGAGCAATGCAAAAATGATGCCTAGCATGGTTGTCAGCATCTGAATTCCCATTATTTCCTCAACATTCCCTTCTTTCTTAAAACCGTTGATCACTCCAAGTGTGGTCTCAATAAGGAAATCTTTTTCTACTCCAAAGGCTCCAACCGAGTAGACTCTGGCTTCTCAAACAAAGATGACAATTACTATGTCAAAAATTGCTGGAATGTTTTTCGTCCTTACATTAAATGTACCTGCCTTATCAAGAAGACCAATCTCTCTTGTAAATCCTCCATTCTTTGGCTTGACCATGTCTTATGGTATATGCTAAATCACCTAGACATCTTTTTCCCTCTCGGCTCCCTTCAAGCTAAGTTCTTCAACTTTCTTAATTGGACTTCTCAGTTACCGAAGGAAGTCATTTTCTCCCTTATCGCCTTTTATCATTTTAGAGTCATACTTATTGAAACAGCCAAGTCCCTCGTACCGTTTGTTGACTTTACCTTCCCCTCCTCCTTCCAAAACTTTCCCAGACACTCTCTTGCTCTCAGCATCCTATCCCTTCCCTCCTCTTCTAAAACCAACCTCTCTCTCAAATGCAGACACAGTTCCCCTCCCAAGTATACCCCCAAACTTCAGAAGACATCCCCTCTTGCTCTTAATATTAATCTTTCACAAGCTTGCCTTGTTAAAAATTCCATGCCGACCTCCTCCACTGCTTCAGTTCCCAAAGTAAAAGCACTTGATGATGATGATTTGCACAACTCGATCGACTGGGATAAACACTGATCTACTCCAGCTCTTCGATTTTGCAGATTGCCCCTTCTGGTTCACCCGAGGTACGCACTACTACTCTTCTCAACAATGGCTTACTTTATTTACATTTGCCTCCTAATTTAAAGAATCTGAAATACTTTCATGTCCTTTACGCTAACAAAATTTTAACAAAAATCCCCCCCAAATCCCTTTATAGAAATACTTTGCTTTTAATTACAATTCCCTTTTAGATACTGTACAAACTTTTGACTCTTTTTCCTTTAGTTGGAAATATACACCTCCCCTTAGATCCCTTCTCTACAAACCTAAACTTACCTTCTTAGCTGAAAACTTCACGTGTTCTTGTCTTTGCACATCTCTCAAGAGATTTAAACCCTTCCTCAAATCCTTTGATAGCAAACTTCATGTTTGTACTTTTGACCCCAACTTCTTTCATCATCCCTTCCTCTGCTCCATATTCATTATGGCCTCAATCACATTCCTATCACCCCCTTAGACCCACATCTCGCCCTTCAAGCACTTAACCAAACCTTTCATGATGTCCGTCTCTCCCTAAATTTGGACCCTACTCCTCTATTAAAAAGCCTCTCCCATCTCTTTTGGAAAGAATTCCGTTCTCTATTTCCCCTCCTTAAAATCCAAAAGTCTCCTCTTGAAGACAAAACTCTTCTTGATGAAGTTAGCTGGCTTCTTGGCCATGTGTTCATCACCGGTCTAGATAAAGCCTCCCACTCCCATCTTCCTTTGTAAATTTGTAGTACATACCCTAACCCTTGAAAGATTAAACTCCCATGAATTCCTACCCTCATCCAACCCCCCTTCCACTACTCTTTCATCCCTTTCTAATACCCTTGACTCTCTCAATCTTCCTTTTACTTTCGATTCTTTACCCTATCTTATGCACACCTATAAAGCATACAAACATAGCTTTCGTTGGCTTAACAATTCTCATAACTGCATCTTCTCCTCACTAATCTCTTAGCTTTAGGACTCAAAGAGCTAAAAAATGTCATCTTTCTAGAGGGTGAAAAACGAACCCCTTGAGATTCACTCCTTATATTCTACTAACATAGCAAACTGCTATGAAGCCATTCCCTACTTTGGCCCTTTCATCTTGATGGAATCCCTCACCTACTTTTGTGAACTTGCTTCTAAAGTAGGCTATAAAGGCTTTTTTCTCAAATTTGGTAGTTTCCACCTCACAAAAAGGGATAATGTAAAATCCCTTTATCGCTTTGATACTTTTCTAAGCTACAACCATCTTCTTCTTGATTCATGTGTTATTCTACCTGGCTCTCATTGCCGGACCCAATCAAAAGGTATCCCCATGGGCTTCTCTTGTTCACTTCTTTGGTGCCACCTTTACCTCACTTCCTTTGAATTCAAATTCATAAATAAATTAGCACATCTTGGCCTTTCCCACTTTCTCCCTCTCTTTCTCCTTACCTTTAGGTATGTTGATGACATCCTCTTCATCAACAATCCCATCATTACTAATTTTCTTGACCCCTCTAGACCTCTCAATGATGATGACCCTTTTACCATCTACCCACTTCACATCATCTCCCTCAAATGTAGCCTGACCTCCTCTTTTATCTCAACACCAATCAAAATCTCATAGGACTCTCCAGCACCTTTTTAAACACTCACATCTCTCTTTTGAGTCTCTTTCTCCCCCTTTTCTCTGATTTTTTTCTTCTACATTTGTTTGGAAGAAAAAACTCCTCAACTTTCCCACCGTCTCCCTTATCTGCTGCCATAGCAACCGACCTTTTGCCTCCTTTTACAAAGTCTACCTAACCTTCATTCTCGCTATCCTTTACTCATGTTCTGATGAATTTGAAGCCTTTTTTCATATCTCATTACTTACTGACACTTGTAAAGACAATGGCTTCCTCCCCCGCACGATCAAAAAAATTATTTACAACTACATTGCCTCGAACTCCTTTCCACATCTTAAATTAAATTTACACACACTTCTCTCCCTTTTCAAGTAGACAGTAGGTCATCACACTGACCTACAGTCTCACCTAGAGTGATGTACTCTACTTGGGCAAAGGCGGGTACGCACACATACACACACTTCTCCCCCTTTGTTATCTTTAATGTTTCCCTTTAATGTTTTTCCCTAATTTCTTGAATTCACTATCCTTATCTTACCTCTCTTCCATTCTCCCTTTATATTCCTTGGTTTCCTTTTTTATTTCCTTTAATTATTTCCTTTCTTCTTCGATTATTTCCTTTCTTATTCCCCTCATTTCCCTTTTAAATTTATCCTAAATTCTCTTGATCCCCCCCCCCTCTCACAAGACTCCTCAAAACCCCAAAGTCTCCTAATCTTTTAATGCCATGCCTACAATACTATTAAAAGAAATCCCCTACATGTACCCCCTTTAAAGCCCCCCACCCGTGCACTCACTTTCATTGACTACACCATCCCAAGCCCCTTCTTATCCTTTACACCCTCCCTCTCTTTAGCTTCCCTCGACTGCCCACCTACCCTCCTTTAATCTATCCTTCCCCACCTCAAAACTCCATTCATGAATCCCCCCCCCCTTTCAAGTCGCACGCTTGCTACTTTCTGCTAGTCTGCCTAGTTCCCCCGCAATCTCCATCTACTCTGTATCCTCTGCCCTCGACTCCTTGCTCCCATAATCCCATTCTGCTATCTGTGGCCGTCTGCCATAGTCCACGCTTTGCAGTCTACCCAAGCTCTGCACTTACAGCCTGGTCCCCCACTCGCACACCTTGGTCTTTACTCCAATTGCCTCCTTCCATATGAATCCACTGCTCCGCACGAGCGTGTACGACTTGTACCTCCCGGTTCCCCCATCATGCCTTCTCATTCCACCACCCACGTACAATGGACTTGCAGGTTCCCTTATTACTTAAAACTTCCCACCCTCCTTTTTCCCTGTTTTCTCTCCTTTTCCCTTCCCCCGTTCTTTTTACATTATTTTTGCTCTCTATATATTCCCCCTTTCTTTGCTTATATTAAATTCACATTATCTTCCCCTCATAGTTAGATTGTTTACATAAAATTCCCCTTCTCTTTTTACTTTACTTCCCCTCATAGCTTTTTTTTGTTTAAACCTCCTTATTTATTCCTCTTTACTTCTTGTTAATCTATGGTACCTTTATTCCCATTATTTTCTTTATTTTAAAAAAAACTATGGTCCCTTATATGACTCCTCTTAGCTTACATTTATTTAGATTTTTACATCCTTTATTTCTAGCAATTGGTTTTAAAATTATCCCCTGCCTTTATCTACTAAGATTCATTATTCTCACTCCTTAACCTTTAGATTGATCGTGCTTAAATTTTCCCTTGTATTTGTATTAATGTGCATTAATAATCCCCCCCTTTTTTTCCCCTATAAAGGTTCATTACTTTCGCTCCCTAAGCTTGATAATCGTTTGGCCAAGCATTAATTTTTATTGCGACTCTGATAACAAGGGAGGGGTGTTGATGACACCTGTCTTCCCAGCTCAAGTTAAAACTGGTTCTTACTATTTTACTTGTTGGATGGTGGCAGGTAGGTAGACTCCCCTCTTCAATAAAAGTGATGCTGCCAATGACTTATTAAAGCTCTACTTCTCACATTTCTTCTTTATAAAAAATTGTTCACCCACTAGTGATGCTACTTCATTTTAAGTGGATGTTTATTTAAAAGTTTATCTATTAAACATTTCTCATTCCTACTCTGAATTGTCTACTCTTCACTATGGAAAGGGGTGTTGTTAATACCTTCTACACACACACATTATTTCCTTTGCCAAGTCTTACACACAGGGATGGCAATGGAGATGAGTGTCTTGTGCCCCCCAATCCCCAATGTTAACCCCTAGTTTGAAGTATGTCCAATCATGATGTATATCTAGTATACATATGGATGTAAGGCCAAAGAAGCCTTTAAACCATCCCTAGGATTCCCCCTTCATTTATTTCAATTCAATCACGAGGTATGCACGTATATGTGCTTCGGACCTTCCCTTGGATTCTCTTTAAAACTTGTACTATTAGTTGATGGACGAAACTCCAAATACTCTTTAATAAGTAGCAAGGATAAGGACTAGGGCCTTACTCCCTCATTGGCAGGGATAGAATAGTACCCTACTCTAGTGCATTGGATGCCTAAATAACCTAGCATACTGGCCTAATGTTAAAACCAGTGGTTTTCTTCTCTCATTGCCTCCTTCATTGGCAAATGGATGTTTCCCACCCTAGCCTGCTCTATCTTTCTCCTGCAAACTAATTGCTCGTTTGCCTTTTCCCCCTATCTTCACTCTTCTTTGTTTGATTAAGCCTATCACTAGCTTATGGGTATCTCTTACTACCTTCCTTCTCCTTTAGCACCATGATTGTTGCTATAGCTTCCTCCTTGAGAGATCCCACTACCATCGTCTCCTTCTTTGCATCCACTACCATCCTCTCCTTCTTTGCATTTATGGTGTTAATGTGGTTTCATCATCTCCATTGTATTCCCAGGTTTAATTTATCTCCAGTTTTAGATTCATCATCATTTTAACTGTATGCTTTGTTTTAGGTTTGAAGCCCCCATACTCTTCCTTGGTAATGTTTTGCAAGTGGACCCCATTCGGTAATGCAAAGGAGTTCCTATTCAAAGCCCTTTGGCATACATTGTTATTTTGTCATATTCTATTGGCAATCATGATTATTACTATTATATACTATTTTCTCTTGTATGTAGTCTCAAAGGAGGACTCTCTTTCATGGGCAATGATACAAGACTACCTCCAATTGAAGGAAGGGCCTAGTTGACATACTAGTACTAATACATTTCCTTAGTCACTATTGAGAAGTGGGCCTCAGACCTAGAAAGGTAGGGGCCCAGTCCCTTATTTTTTCAGGTGTGCGGCGGGTACACACACACACACACTTTTTTTTGTGGGTACACACACACACACACATTTCCTTAGCCAAGTCTTACACACACTGATGGCAATGGAGATGAGTGTCTTGTTCCCCACAATCCTCAATGTTAACCTCTAGTTTGAAGTGTGTCCAATCATGAGATATATCTAGTGTACATATAAATGTAAGGCCAAAGAATCCTTTAAACCATCCCTAGGAGTCCCCCTTCGCTTATTTATTCAATCACAAGGTATGCGTGTATAGGTGCTTTGGACCTTCCCTTGGATTCCCCTTAAACCTTGTACTATTAGTTGATGGACTAAGCTCCAAATACTATTTAATAAGTAGCAGGGATAAGGACTAGGGCCTTACTCCATAGTTGGCAGGGATAGAATAATACCCTACCCTAGTGCATTGGATGCCTAAATAACTTAGCATCCTAGCCCAATGTTAAAATTGGTGGTTTTCTTCTCTCATTGCCTCCATGAAAAATGGATGTTTCCCACCCTTGCCTCTCCCCTGCTCTATCTTCATGCTGCAACCTAATTGATATCTTCACTCTTCTTTGTTTGATTAGGCCTATCACTGGCTTATGGGTATCTCTTGCTAACTTCCTTCTCCCTTAGCACCATGATTGCTCGCTGCAGCTTCCTCCTTGAGGGATCCCAATACCATCCTCTCCTTTGCATATCCCCCCCTTGCAAGACTCCTGCTATCTCTTTCCTGGAAAATGCTCTCACAAATTCCCTCTAGGAGTCCTTATCCCTTTCTTCATACTGGCATTTGACTGCATCAAGCCCCTTCCCCTCCTCTCATACTCTTCCCTCTCAGCCTCCTTGCTTATCACTCCCTCACAACACTCTTACGGGCCTCCATATGGGGAGTGGTGTATCCCACACCAAGAATGATGTATCCTGCACCAATGAGGTGTGAGTTAAGGGTTGATTGCAAACCATGAATGCTGAGCTAGAATCATTCATGATCCATATCTCCCATCACTATCTTTGATCTCACAAGTATTTGCATTTCTCATTTGATAGTGGATGAGTCGCAAACATGGTCTATGATTTAACATTGAATAGCTCTGTTGTTGCATGCTCACCTCATTAAGTCTTGAATGCGATGATGATGTTTTGGTTCCCTGCTAATTGCTGCGCCACTGGCATTTACCTAGCCAAGAGTTATAAGAGCTTGCAAGTTCAAGATAGTCTTTGTTTTGACATACTGATGTAGAATTCCAATTTCCATCTTATGTCGCTGATGACATCATACAAGTTTGTGATTTGTCTCACTGAACGTTTCACTGGGTTCTTTCCCTCACATCCCCGCTTAGTTTTGACTCCTTGCTATGTCTCTATGCTGATGGATGATCCTTGCCATGCTGGTGATGTACCAACGGAGAACTCCATCCCCCTCTTATATGATAGTTTCTCCTCTCGCATAGCATAGGTGTATGCTCTAAGCTTGATAAGGTTTCTCTAGGTAACGATAGAATTCATATTTGTTTCATAAGCAACCTAATGTATATCACGGATTACCTAACAGGCATCTACCCACAAGCTACTTGGATAATCAAGTGGATTGCCCATTGAGAATAGAATATGGTAGGATTGAATATGTAAAATTTTACATTGGGAGTAACTTGTTGTGCCACGAACACTCATGTGCCAAGATTGCTTCTCACTTTTTCTAGCATACGAGTTCAATTACTTCCTTTCTAAATGAACTGTAATAGTTGCATTATGCATAGTCGAACTTATTTTTCTCTCCCTTAATTCTACAATTGCAATAATTAAAAGATCCCTTCCAAATGATGTCAAATGCAGGCTATATCTATGATCAAGACTTGTACATTTTTCGTTAACTCTATCTAATGTAACTCAAAGTGTATTTATACAGCCTACCTGCTATCTTTTCTAACCTTCCTTTTTGTTTCTCAAAGTTATGGTACATTTGGGTCTTTGTTGGGACTCTTCTTAGTATAGTCCCAACTGCAATAAAAAATTCATGACACATGTAGTCCCATATTATGAGATACGCATGTTCTAACATTGCCTCATATGTGGTTGGATGCAGGTAATAGATCGTGACGTTGGAGTATACTTGGATGGCTCCTAAAAAGATCCTAAATTCGATTCTTCTTTAAGGACATGTCGTTGTTTAGAGTTCAAAAACAATTCAATATGTATTTTTCAAAGGCTATTGTCCTGCATTGGAATTCTTTCTTTATGGAAGCTTGCTTCAAACTTTTGCAAAAGGCTATTAATACCAGTTGCAATAGCACCACCTACGTCCAAGGTGTATATTATAGGACTTCACACACACACACACTTACTATCCCTTCCTCCATTGGTTTGGCCACTTGCTCATTAGGTCTCCCCTTGACAACCCCCCTCAATTTCCCTAATTTCTTTTCCCTCAAACTCCCTTATTCTCCCCTTAATTTGTCTCTAATTTTCTCCTTATTTTTTCTCAATCTTCCTTGTTTTTCCTAATCTCTCTCTCTCTCTCTCTCTCTCTCTCTCTCTCTCTCTCTCTCTCTCTCTCTCTACCCTCTCCCTGTCTCTCTCTACCATCTCTCTCTCTCTCTCTCTCTCTCTCCCCTCTCGGTCTCTCTCTACCATCTCTCTCTCTCTCTCTCTCTCTCTCTCTCTCTCCTCCCTGTTAAAAAAAAAAATTTTATCCCCTTCTCTATGTATATATTCTCTCCTCCTTTTAGCTTTTAATTTCCCTTTTCAAAAATAAAATTTATTTCCTTAAGGTTTTTAAATATTTTCCTTTTTCCTATTTCTTAATATTTTCTTAACCTCTCCCTTCTAAATTTTCTTTTTTCTTGTTTATGTTTCTAATCCTACTTAAATTTTTATTGTACAATTTTAAATGGTTTAATTTCCTACTTTAATAAACTCCTCACCCTGCATTTTTGCTCGCCCGCTTTTCTCTACCCTTCCCACATTTTTCCATTGGCAAGACTTTTAATATGCAATTTCCCTTGCGTTTACCACCAACTCGCCTTACCAAACCCTTAGACTCCTTAGCCCTCTACTTTCCCCTGACTCCCTGGCTACCCCAAACCTGCTTATTTAAGAGGTACTACCTTCTACTCTACCCACATCCAATCTCGTTGCCTCTGCTGTCTTCTACTCAACTGCTGCCTCCACTTGACTACTGCTCCTTTTTGCTCGTCATTAATCCCCCACCCGTGCTGTATCTCTCCCTCCAAAGCCCTCATAGTTACATTACTTCTTCCCGCTCCCCGGAGACTACTACTCTGGGCACATGCCCACTGTGTTGTCTGTCTACTACCGTGTGCGTACCTTTCACATGTCAGCTTTTCATGCAAATTGTGCATCGCCTCCCCATCACCTCAAGGTACTCCACCAGGACTTGGGTCTTCCTAGCTTCGTCTTTCGCGCCCACCCTCAATTTTGGCCCGTCACGTTCCTTCACGGAAGGGACTCACTGGTTTTTTAAAACCTTTATTTCTAAGTTTTATTCCCCCCCCCCCCCCCCCTCCTTTTTTTCCCCCTCTCTATTTAATTATTTCTTCCCCCCCATCCTCTTTACATTCCATTTCTATATCTATCACCCCGGGCCTCTTCCCCTTCCCCTCTCTATTTAATTATTTCCTTCACCCTCCCCCCACTTTTCATTCTATTTCTATATCTATCATTCCCACTCTCTATAGATATACATTCCCCCTTTTTTTACTTTCTTACAAATTTTTCCTTCTAATGTTTCTACCCACTTCCATCTAATTTCCCCTCCATAGACCTATTTTTGCGCCTCTTTATTATTCCCCCCCCTTTAACATTTACCCTTTTCCCTCTTGCCTATTTATCCTTTTTCTCCCTCCTTTTTTCCTTCTTAAAAATTCCCTTTTACAACATCCCCTTATCTTTTCACTCTAAAAAATTTTCCTTTTCTAATCAACCACTATATTCAAATTCCCTTACCTTACCTCTTAATTCTACCTCTCCTTTTTTACCTTTTTATTTAACTTTAAACCTTTAATTTTCATTACCCTTGCATCCTAACCCTACTTAGATCTTCTTCCTAACCTTATCTTATTCATTTAAAACTCTAGGCCAACCCCCCCGCTTCCTCATTTCATCCATTTTTTCCTTCTTTCCTATTAACCCCAAATACATGGCTTCTACTTATCATTTCCCTCCCCACCCCTAGTTATCCCAATAAAATTTTTTCCTCTCATAAATTAAATAAAAATTTATCTTTCCTATCATCTTCCCACCCTCCATTTTTTTACACCTTCCCTTCCTCTTTGTATTAAATGCAAGATTGGTTCACTTCATTCCACAATTTATCTTCTTGCACATATAATACTACATCGAGCTGTTTAAATTCTCGGTTAAACTTCTAATTAATTGTGACCTCGATAATAAGGGAGGTGTTTATGACACCTGTCTTCCCAACCTAAGTTAAGCTGGTTCTTACCATGTTTTCTTGTTGGATGGTGGCAAGTAGGCAGACTCCCCTCTTCAATAAAAGTGATGCTTACCAGGACTTATCCAAGCTCAACTTCCATACAGATTCCACAAAGTCATTTCTACAAAAGTGCCCACTGCTAGTTTCCTTATAAACAGGGATTCACCGACTTGTACAAACTTGTCTGTTAATGCAATTAGTCCTATTTCATTGTCTAGCTTTGCTCTTTTGTCTTCTCACTATGCAAAGGGGTGTTGTAAAATCTTCTCCACACACACACACACGAGAGAGAGAGAGAGAGCATGAGCAAATGTGTGTGCCTACATCCATGCATGTGCATGCACACACACAAATGCATACGCTTGCATATGCAAACCGATTCATGCACTTTTGTGTGGAAGTGCATTTATTGAACACCTTACCAGTGGAAAAGTTACCCCATAGTTCCCAACGTAAGAAGTTTTAGAAATATAAGCCACATGTGCGGATGAAGCTCGATCAAGAGACTTCAGAAAAAGAAAGTCAAGAAGAGCCTAACAAATTAATAAATGCAACTATGCCACTGTCGATGCATGCATGTGTGTAGTACCCATCCATACACATAGATTCATGCGTGCATGTGTGCCCATTCATGTATGCATGCATATGTACAAGGTTCATGCATGCATTTGTGCACACATGTAGGTACCCATTGATTTGTCTATGCATGTATGCACACATGTAGTACCCATTCATACATGCATGTGTACTTGCATGCAAGTACCCATTCATACACTTCTAATGTATGAGAATGTTCGTACGCATGCATGTCAATACCCATATTTCATGCATCTCTCTCTCTCTCTCTCTCTCTCTCTCAGCCTCCCTCCCTCTCTCTCTCTCTCTCTCTCTCTCTCTCTCTCTCTCTCTCTCTCTCTCTCTCTCTCTCTCTCTCTCTCTTGCTCTCCCTCTCCCTCTCTCTCGCTCAGCCTCCCTCTCTGTCACTTAGCCTCTCCACCTCTAGTCAACTCTGTCTCTCCTATCGCTCAGCCTCCCTCTCTCGTTGCTCACCCTCCCTCTCCGTCGCTCAGCTTCTCCGTCTTAAGTTCCCCCTCACTGCTCAACCTCTCCGTTTGAAGTTCCCCCTCACTGCTCAGCCTCTCTCTCTCTCTCTCTCTCTCTCTCTCTCTCTCTCTCTCTCTCTCTCTCTCTCACCCATCAGCCTCAGCCTCACCCATCACCTCAGACTCGTCGCCCGTCACCTCAGCGTCAACCCTTCACCTCAGCTTCGACCTCGTCATCGTTTGCCGTCAACTCCAGAATGCTGCCAACATCGCACCACTAGAGCCAGCGACTTAACCTAACCTAGGTTAACTCTGACCTAATCGAACCTCAACAGACCCACAACCCAAGGTTAACCCCTAGTTGGGTTGAACCCCCAGCCTAGCTAGGGGGTTAGCTCAACCAGGGGGCAGCAGAAGATATGGCCAGCAAGGAATGGCTGAGCCTCTCCTCAAAGTCCCCCCCTCAACCCTAATCATCTTAGGCAACAGGTTTCGATACGCCACCGTTAAAGGTATGACACCCTCTTCGTATGCACATACATACCTACGAGGAGGTCTGGACTGACCCATCATTGGGCACCATGAACATATTTTTTATCTACAAGAGTAGGTAAGAGAGTTAAAGATATAACTGGCAGGTGCAATAGCTAGAATTCACGTTCTAGAAGGACCTGGCAAGCAGGCAGTCATCGATGAGGTTGTAAAATCTTACAAGGCTTCCCCCCTACCCTCCAGCTAGTCTCCATAGTCAAAGACCTAGTTCACATTGAAGTATAGACTGCAAAGAAGGAAGTGATTGTGGAGTACGATGCAAAGGTTAACAAGGTTGACATTCAGGAAGAGATTAAAGAACATGCAGCTAAGCGTGATAATGCTTTGAAGATTAGAATAGGGGGACTCCCTGAAGGATGGTGCAAAGAGGAGGACTCTTTCAGCGACACCCTAGCACATGTCAAAGCAACCATGCCTAATATTGATTGGACAGTTGTTGATAAGGATGATGCTTTTGATGATGACAATGAACCCAGAGCAACTCGTATCTTACAGTCTAAAGGTCATGCTATTGTTACACTTAACTCACGGAATCTACAAGTCTTCTCTGACAATCCTACAAGTTGAAAGGAACTAAGATATGGATAGCTGAAGAACTTACACGAGATCAATTGAAAAATAAGGCAGCGGAATTAGCTAAGGTCAAGGTTGCAAGGAATGATGGAAAATGGGCGGTGTACTGTGAGGGCGTAGCACCCAAGCCAAAAGACTCTCAGTCTTAAACTGATGTATGACCGATTATGTTTCTTTCCAAGTCATAATGTAGGTACTCTAAATAAATGGAGTTGCTTTATGCACTCCCTCGGAGCTACCCTCCCCAAGCTGATGTACTAATTGGTTTTCATGTTGTCCCATAGACTTCTTGGTCTTCCATGGACGTTAATAGACTTTCTCTCTCTCTCTCTCTCTCTCTCTCTCTCTCTCTCATTTAAAAGCAAATAGATGTGTATACCAACATATCCTAGAAGTGGCCTCACTTAAGCGATTGGTTTCTTTATCCTTTGCTTCATCAGCTTATTCACACACTTTGACCCACATGGGTTACATTGCCCAAACACATTTATTATTATGTGTTGTAGACCCCTCCGTAGAGGGCCAATTCATGAGAAAGCAAGGATGCTACCCATGTCTACTTGTCCCAATTAGGATCTATAGACTCTTACTAGGACCTCTCATTTTCACTTAAGAATTGTTGGCTATGTTAATTATGGCCGAGCTGATGCTGTAAAGTTTGTACTATGTATTTCTAGTATCATGCTTCATGCTACGAGGATATCTACTTGAAACATATACATAATCAGGCTATTTAAACAATTGAGAATAGAGCTTGCCCTAGCAAGTGGCATCCTTTTCTTTGGCAGCTATCAGGAATGTTTACACTTGCAATAATATGTTCAATTACTTCAAGCCGATGGTGTAGTTTTGTTAAGTATGCATTAGTATATGAGCCTTTTTTGATAGTAAGCCATTCTACGTAAATGCATGGTGCAATGATTCCATATGAGAGCAATGTAAAAAATGTAAGCGAACTAGTGAGTCAATCATCTTTCCAAAGTTCTTTAGTATTATTAACCCCCCCCTCTCTCTCTCTCTCTCTCGCTCTCTTCTCTCTCTCTCGTGTGCGCATACAGATGTGCACATGCATGGGCGTGTGTCATGAAAGTGAGTGCCTGTGGATGCTTGAATGAGAGCTCTTTGTTAAAAAAAGTATGGGGGGAAAAAAAAAAGTTTCCCCTTGTCCTCATTTCCACTGGTGAGAAATGGACTAAATATAATTGGAGAGAGAGAGGGGCGATGGATGGAGGAGAGTGTTGAGGTAGAATTGCCGATTTTCATTTATTGGAGTAGCTAAAGTTCGATGCAGAGTCTATTTTTCCTATTCTAGAGGAAAAGAGAGTCTCATCAGAGAGAGGGAGGGAAAGGGCGAAGTGTAGGGGGTAGAGAGGAAAAAGAAGGGCGGGGGGTGTGGGGGGGGGGACGGGGCGCGGGAGAGAGCGAGGGAGAGATAGGCAAGCGGCAGTAGAAGAGCAAGGGTGTGACAAGTTCATTTAGGCTACAGGAGCAAGGGCATGGCCTTGACTGAATTGGGGCTCCGCGGACTGAGATCTTCGCGCTCTTTTGGCTTGTAGTTTGCACCTTTGAGTTGGGGAGGACAACCAGAGAAAATTAGATTTGCCAAAGAGCGAGCGAGCGAGCGACAGAGAGAGGGACACTTGGGAGAGCGACAGCGGATACAGGGAGAGTTTTGCTCTTTTTGGGTTCGTTCGTGTCTCGACGAAGAAGTCTCCGCCAATTGGGATTTGGATTCACTCCCTTTCGCGACGAGTCGAAGTTCAGCTTCTGAAAGAGAAGACAAGTGGCTCACCGCCGGCAGAATTGAAACCATCATCTAAAAGTAATAGGTTTCCACATCGAGTAGTTTCCTTTGCCGGGCGAATACCATCGCAGAGAGTGCTTTTCGGTTCTCAACCTTCGCCGTTTCGAAGTTGCGACATCGCTTTGATTTGAGACATGTTTTTGCACTGGTGCGATTTGCATTGAGACCGAAATCAAGAGGGGATAAAGGGTGATGTCGTGGGCAGGACCCGACACCTTCCCTGCAACCTCTCTCGCGGACAATCTTGACAGTAAGAGTCCTTTTCCTTGTTCTCCTCATCGGCCCATTTTATACACACACGGAAGGACAGAAGCTTGACATCATTTGATAGTTTGGATGAGGGTCAAAGGTCTTCCATCAGCCCTATCTGCGATTTGGACACACGTGTGTCGATTCTTAACTATTTTTGAAGCTCTTGATTGAGACACACGTGTGTTTAATGCCATCGATTCTTACACCATCATTTTTGAAGCTCTTTCCGACGATCAGGATCCTTGCACGAACTCATTGGCCCTTTTGCTTCGTGCGCACACAGAGACAGAGAGAGAGAGAGAGAGAGAGAGAGAGAGAGAGAGAGTCTCCTTCATCGTATGTGGCGTTCCTGGCCTTACTCTGGATTATCAAATGGGAGCGTTTAAAGAACGAATTTTATTTTTAAACCAAACGTTTTGTTCGGGAGTGCTTATGCACAGATGAGAGCGAGATGTCGGGGCTAAGTATCAACCAGCAGTTATATTGCTCAATCGTTGGGATAATACCATAGTGTTAGCTCATAGCCCGAGGCATTAAACCCTCGTGGCTCACTAATGGAAAGGAAATAGCAAAGAACCTCTCTTTGTAATGTTGTGAGTGAAGAGGAGAAAGCTGACTATCAAAAACCACCAGCACTGGAATACTTCCAGACTTACATTAATGAGCAGATGCTCCATTAATAGCATACTTGCGCTTGTCATGGCCGCATTTTGCAGGGCAATACTAATACATATGTGTCTGAACATTTGCAATGATGGATTGGTGGCATGCAGGTGGATACAAACTCTCAAGGTGATTGAAGCTTAGATGAGTTTGGTCCTGTGTGGTCTTAAAAGATGTACTGAAAGCCTGTCTATATTGGCCGTAAACAATAGTCTCAGGAAAGGACATGATCAAAATGTCACACTTTTGTTTAATCGGTGTGTACGTTGCTCTTAAATGACTGTCACAGGGCTCCCCTTGCGGTTGCATCCCTTCAGATAGAAATTATTCGGACTCTCTCCTTCCCATGTTCTAGGTACTGCATATATCTTTTTGCAGTCTGCTGCTGCACAAGACCTTTGTGTTATGTAGCCTGCAAGGTGAAGAAAGGACACTGACGACATTGATTGCTATTTCAGGAGAAAATGTTTTTTGGTACTCTCTTTTGTGTTGCACCTTCCCACTTTCTAGTTACTGCAACTATGGGAGCCTTCCTTTCTGTCGCTTCTAGTGCTGTATGTGAAGAGTGCTCAACTTATACAAAAGCAATTTCATCAGCACAGCTTGCTTTGTGGCTTATGTAGAACTGTTAGAATTTAATACTCAGTTTGTGATACTCTAATGTCATGTTTGGACCAATCAATGGTCGTTTTAAAAATTTGACGTGAGTTAAGCTCAGCTAGGGCAGCTTGTTTTTTTGTCAGCCACATGGCACTGAGTCCTGACGTCATATAGGGTTTTGGAAAACCCCGTCTCTCTACATAGGTCTAGACTTGTGTCGTGTTGTCTGTTCCTTCCACTGTCTTTGTACATGGTATCCTCTCTGAATTGTCAGAAATATCAATGAACGCTGGATTCTCTCTCTTTTTTCTCCAATGTTCTCCACTTCTCATATCAACATGGTAACTGTTATGGTCAAGCTGAGGTAACATGACCTCGGCATTTTTCCTTTAGAGGACCCAAAATTGTAAATAATCTGTAATGCGCTTTATGTATACGGTCAAAGGGATTTAATGTCGAGGTCGTCTGTAAGGGTGATTTGCACGACTAGCTGGGTCTGAAGATCAAAGGCCTAGGTGTTTCTAATTATGAATTGTGCCTAGGGGCAAATGGTCTTAAGGGATCCCAAGAAGGGGTAAAAGGGGCACCTAAGTGGAGCCTTGATCAATGGACATGTGGCATTCTCGGCCCATCTAGGGAAATTGGGGCTTTGCAGGAAAGAATTTAAAGAACTTGTGAACCAAAAATGTATGTGATTCTGATATGCAGCAGATTGTATGTGGGTGGGCTGTCGGTAAGTTGGCACCTGCCAGAGATTTTGATTAATTCAGAAAGGACAGGCTACCGCGTTGATCAGGAGTCACTTATTAGCTCAGTAAGAAGCAACCAATGGTTGCTCTTTCATGTATGGAGGTGGAGTGCAGAGTGGCCTGCATGGCATCGTGCAAGTCCTCATGGCTCACATGGGTCTTTGAAGACATGGAGGTTCTACAAGAGTCAGCAGTGGAGATCTTCTGCAACAATAAAAGTTGCACATGTGGAGGCTCTGGTAGTCACGAGATCAAACAGACCAGTTCAAGAGAAACCACAAGCAAAGAAAGAAGTAAAGGAGAGATCTCTTAGATGGAAGAATAGGTCCAAAGAGTAGCATTGAAAGAAATTCAGAGGGCGCCAAAGAGGCAAAGACCAAAGTTTGGCAACCAATGGACCTGCAAGAATAGCCCAATCTGGTAAACCCAAAAAAAATCTGATAGACAGTCCGACAGACAGTCCCATCACAAGTCCAAGAACAAGTTTGACAAAAGGTCCGACAACCAGTCTGACAACCAATCCGATAATGAGTCCAACAATAAATCCAATGAGCAATCCAAATATGGGGGACCAATCAACAGTCTAGGAGCAAGGTGTGAGTAGCCAAAAATAGGTTGAAGAGAACCTCTTGGCCAAATTGTTTTAAGCCCTGATGCGAGAATCCATCAAGGTCAGCCGAAGGCTGAGTAGTTCTTCTCGACTTCATGTCAGAGCCGTGCTTACACGGAAGCGTGATTTCCAGTCAAATAACTTAATTAACTTAGAATTTTAGAACTTTATAAATTTCACAACTTTAAATGCATTTATACCACATAACAACAGGAAAATAGAATAGATATAGACAAGTACACCAGCATCCGACTAGGTGAGAATGAGGCCGCCCCCTCCAATTGGGTTCAACCAGCTGTATTTTTATATATTCAATGATGCTTAGCCTCACTACAATGGTAGTACAGATCTTACAAATCCCCCTCTAGGAAATCCAGAGTTCTAGACCAAGACTCAAATATAGGACTATTACAATGATCTTTCTTTCAAAGTGGGAGAGATGTACAATGATTGAGAATCATCCAAGAAAGAAACCATTGGAAGCCCCCGGCCTGGTACCAAGTGGAGAAAGCTGCATAAATGGTCTTTGGTCCCAGTTATCCTTGAAACACAGGAAACTTAGATTCCACGTGTCAGGGCTAGTATAGAAACCTTAGGCTCTGGAACACACAGCCCACAACAGAAGCGGTTAGCGTTTTTAACCTAAATAAGGTTAGAATCTTTGGAAATCGAAGGGAACATGTTCAATATAAACAAAGTCGGTTTTAGAAAGCCCTATGAGTGAAAATGAAAATCACTTGCTGGTAGCCTAAAAGACAAAAAATGGAATTAAATGCAAGAAAAACAGCACGTAAAGGAAAGTGTAGTGATTGATAAAAGTGAAATATGCGAATAATACTTGCCCCGTGACTCGTCTGTAGGCTAGGGCAAGCAATGGAAGCTAAAAAATGGAGGTGAGAAGGAGAAAAACGAGATGTTGTAATGAATTGCTGCAAAAGTGAGAGTGGAGGCTCAAGAGAGAGCCAACATAACAAAACCCTAGGGCTTAATGCCCTAATTGGACTAAGTGTCCTAACTGACCTAGGTGTTACATGTACTAACTATACCAATAGACCTAACTGACTGTAACTAGGCCTACAAGGCACATATCAAGGAATAAGTGGCACCTATGGATAGCCCATATAATGGCCTACAAACCCCTCTCCATGTTATGGGGCTAAAGTATCTTGGACATGACTTAGGATACCTAAATATCTAATGTCATGGTTGCACATGTTCATCCTGTAGGGATATACTGCAAGACCAGACTCTTTCTTCTTCTTTTCAGATGCATTCAGAGATATCATGCCCAGATATCTTGCAATAGTTACATCTCTTCTTCTTTTTGTTATCCCCCAAAGAAGAGGCACCTTTAAAATGACCGGCATGTGAATGAGGGGGTTTACCAATTGAAACCTTGCCTTTGCCTTTGTTTTTATGATGGGCAACAAAGGCTTGATCAACTAGCCATAGAAGCATTGTGATTTGCACGACTTTGCTCCTCTTGAAGGAGAAGAGCAACCAGTTGGTCAAAAGAATAATGGTTGGCATTGTCACCTGCAACCAATCTCAATGTAGTAGCAAAGCCGTGATAAGAATCAGGCAACCCATCAAGGTGAGAAGCCGTGATAAGAATTAGAAACAAGCTGAGAATCAGGGATCACTTCATGAATATTGGCCAATTGCTCTTTCAAATCCTTCGCATTAGTAAGATATGCATCCATGTTACCAACCTCTTCAAGCTTCAAGTCCTTCAACTACTTGCGAAGATAGGCAACCTTTGCCTGATTCTGCACCTGATATAAGAATGCAAGCTGATCCCATGCTTAGCTGTCTTGCAAGACCGGATAGGAGGGATAATAACCTTTTTGATTAAAAGAGCAATCAAGGCATGTGCTTTGGCATCACGACCATCTCACTGAATCTGCTCCTGTGTAGGAGGCAAAGTACTTGTAGTAGTAGATGCAGCTGCTCTAGTAGTAGCATTAGACTTTTTACCTGAAGACCCATCACCTGAAGTAGTACCAGAGGTAGAAGGTGGAGCACTAGCAGCTGCATTACGTGTAGGCCTGGCCTCAGAGTCTGAAACAATGTGCCATAGATTCTTGGCAACCAATGCATGCCTCATCATGTACGACCACATGGGGTAATTTGTGCCATCAAGCTTGTCATTAGGCCCAAGCATCCCAAACAAATCATCCTTATTGCCAGCCATTGTGCAAGGCAAAAGCACCAATCTGACAACTCAAATGAGAGGAAGGCAACCTTGTTGGAAATAGAGGATAGAATCACTCACACCTCACTTCCGCTCTAGCTCATACAACACTCAAAAAACTGAAAGAGAGATAGGACAAAACTCAGATATATTCCTCCACAATCGTGGGCAACAAAAGCTCAAGAGAGCGTGTACAAACAGCCTGACTCTGTCAATGATGCTGAGTCTCTTCCTCTCCTTGTTCGCTTGCTTGTGTGCAAGGTTGTAAGTGCAGGTGATGAGGAATGAGGGGGGAAGGGGGGGCTTTTTATAGGAAGGGCTAGGCCCCCTCATTTTGGCCGACCAGGGAGTCGGCTCCTTCATTTTGGTCGACCAGGGAGTCGGCTCCTTGCCCAAGGCACCGACCTGCCAGCCCACCAACCAACCTGATTGGTTGGCCTTTGCTGGCTGGTCAGGCCGGCTTAGGTCAGCCCTATATAAGGGCCCATAAGCCCTGCTTATGGGCCGCTGTTGCAGCCTTCGTGAAGACATCTGAGATGTTGTCGTTGGTTGGGCAGCATATCAACTCTATGACTTCTTCGTCGATGAGTTCTCGAACAAAGTGGTAGTGGACCTCAATGTGCTTCGTCCGTGTGTGAAACACAGGGTTGTTGGTGATCGCTATGCAACTCTGGTTGTCGCACATAACTGTAGTCGCATCTTCTTGGGCCACATTCATATCCTCCAAGATCCACCTAAGCGACAATGCCTCACATGCCGCTGTACAAGCAGCCCTGTACTCCGTCTCTGTAGATGAAAGGGCGACAGTAGGTTGTTTCTTACTCAGCCATGACACGGCTCCTGATGAGAGTAAGAAAGGTCGATCTTCGGGTATCAATGTCACCTACTGAATCACTATCACAGAAACATCCCAACTCGATGCCTTTGGTATAAGTGATGCCGTAGGTGCGGGTACCCTTCAAGTGCCTTAGCACCCTCATACCTGTGTCCCAGTGAGCCTTCTTGGGTGTGGCAGAGAACTGACAGAGCAACCGATTGCGATGGAAATGTCTGGTCGAGTATTGGTGAGGTAAAGCCAAACTCCCCACCAAGCGTTGATATAGTGATGAATCAACTGGCTGAGATGGATCACGCCCACTCAGCTTCAGACCAGTTTCCATGGGAGTCACTGCAACTTTGCAATTTTTTATCTCAAAGCGTTTGAGTAGCTCCCTGCAATACTTCTCCTGTGGCTCGAACTCCTTCATAAGAAGTCTCTTGACCTTAGCAATCTTCTTTGTATGATCCCCAATAATGATGAGGTCATCCACATCTAGGATCAATACCAGCCGCAAATCCCCCTCTACCATTCAAAAATGCAGACTTGACGTTCATCTGAGAGATAGGCCAACTGTGATGAGCAGCCAAGGCAATGACTGTCCGAATAGTCACCATCCTAGCTGTGGGGGCAAAGGTCTCATTGAAGTCAAGTCCTTCTGATTGTGCATAGTCTTTCACTACCAATCGTGCTTTGTACTTGTCCAAGCTCCCATCTGACTTGAACTTAAGCTTGTACACCCATTTAGTCCTGATGACCTTCCGCCTAGTTGGTTTGGACACTAAATCCCAGGTGCCATTTTTCAAAATGGCTTCCATGTCAGCCTTCATGGCTTCCTGCCATTTTGGTATATCCTTCGCTTCCTGGAAGGAATAGGGCTCAGCAAGTTGTGCTACCAAAGTGAAGTTCACGGAGGGAGTCTTCATGTTTTTTTGAGACCGCCGCGCTTCGGAACTGCTCTCGGGTATGTCCATGACCCGTGAGTCTACTAATGTCTTCAAGTACCATTGAGGTAGCTTCTTCTCAGATGGAGGTACTTTGGATGAAGTTGACTTGGGAGCTGGCTTTGGAATGGCATGCTCCTCCTCCTCCTCGGGATCTTCAGTCGTCTCCGCCTCGCGGATGGTGACTTTGGGTGGGGGTAACACTAGAAGGTCTAGAATCTCCTCGGCAGGTTGTGGTTCGATTTCTTCAAAGATCACATCCCTGCTGATAAGGATCTTCTTTGTCCGGGTCGAATAGGCGGTAGGCCTTGGACTCTTCGCTATATCCCACAAAGATACAGCTCCAGCTATGGGGATCCAGCTTTGTTCGCTCATCTTTGTGTACATGCACAAATGCTTTAGAACCAAAAACCCTCAAATGAGAAATGATGGGCTTCTTACCATAACAAGCTTCGTATGGAGTCTTGCCATCAACAGCGTTGGTCTTGGTTCTGTTTGAGGATGTGAACGGTAGTGTTCACGGCTTCACCCCAGTAGGCTTTCGAGAGATTTCTCCCTCACAACATGGTCAACCTCGTCTCTGTGACGGTCCTGTGTTTCCCCTCTATCGGTGCGGAAGGCTTTGATTACCTCCCCGCTCTCCTTCTCTACCTGGGCCTTCCAGACTTTGAATTTCTCGAAAGCGTGAGATTTCTTGGCTAGGCAGAATACCCATGTCATGAGATTGAAATCATCAAGTAAGAGAGAATACCTTGAACTTGCGAATGAATTTGTCGACATTGGGCCATAGATGTGGGCGTGAACCAACTCGAGCGGCTTCTTGGCCCATGACGAGGCCTCCTATGGGAACTTGTCCCTGTGTTGCTTGCCTTCCACGCAAGCCCTGTAGACATGATCATTGCCTGCAATCGGTGGAAGTCCATCCACCATCTTTGTCATCTTCATCTCGGAGAGAGTGCCATAGTTGACATGACTGAATCGCTCGTGCCATAAATCTTCCATGGTCCCCGTGCACCACCAGAGCGTTGAGCCGATATAGCCCATGCTCCTCGACACCTTGAGCCACCACCTGTCCGTTTGCCTTGGATGTGACAGTGACCTTGCCGTTGTCAAATAATACCGACATATTGTGCTTGTCCATCTGATAGACAGACAATAGGCTCTTGCACAAATTCAATACGTACAATACACCGGAAATTAACTCCTCGTTTCCAATAGTAGTAATGACCCACACCCTTCACAGGGCATGACCGGTTATCCCCAACAGTGACCTTGGAATCGGGATGTGTACCTTCCATGGTTTTGAACCATTCCTTCTTGTTGGATATGTGCTTTGAAGCTCCACTGTCCACATACCAACCTTCCTCTTTCTCACTGATTGCATAAGCGGAGCAGTACTCAGTGATGATGAAGAGAGCGCCGGTCGTGACATTTGCTGATTCGGTCTTTGGCTCCTCCTTGGATTTGGATGACTACTCCTTGAGGTCCGCCTTCTTCTTGCGGCACTCTTTAGTGGAATGACCAAGCTTCTCACAGTAGAAGCACTTCATCTGTCTCTTTTTCTCTGCATCCTCGGTCTTGTTTTTGTTTTTGAGATTTCTGTAGCCACCATGGTGACAAAAGACCAGACACAGTTGTGACTCAACCACGCACACATGGGGGATTTCCTAAGATGACCTAGGACTGGATTCTAATTAGTACTAAGTCCTTCAACTGGAAAGGATGATTAGGCTCTCATAAGTTTCAGAGCTGTGCTTACACAGAAACGTGATTTTCAGTCAAATAACTTAATAAACTTAGAATTTTAAAACTTTTATAAATTCCACATAAAAATGCCACAACTTAAATGCATTTACACCACATAACCACTGGAAAATAAAAGAGATAGAGACGAGTACACCAGCACCCGACATGGTGAGAATGAGGCCGCTTCCCCAAACTAGGTAAACCCAGTTGTATTTTTATATATTCAATGATGCTTAGCCTCACTACAATGGTAGTACAAATCTTTGGACAAAACCCCATCTAGGAAATCCAGAGTTCTAGACCAAGACTCAAACATAGGACTATTACAATGATTTTTCTTTTCAAAGTGGGAGTTAGATGTACGACGATTGATAATCACCCAAGAATGTAACCACTGGAAGCCCCTGGCTTAGTACCAGGTGGAGAAAGCCGCATAAATGGTCTTTGGTCCCACTTATCCTTGAAACACAAGAAACTCATATTTCACCTGTTAGGGTTGGTATAGAAACCTTAGGCTTAGGAACACATAGGCCACCATAGCCATGGTGAAGATGGCAAAGAGAGAAACCGTGCTGAAGACGGTAACAAAAGACCATACTGAAGATGGTAAACATAGGCCATGCTGAAGATGGCAACCAAGACCGTACTAAAGACGGTAGATCACACTGAAGGTGATAGAGCCACGTTGAAGGTGACTTGTTGCGTTGAAGGCGACAGATCGCATTGAAGGTGATAAGAGCTCTGATGTTCGGAAAGGGTCACACTGAAGGTTACAAGAGAGAGCAATGCATGGTGATCAGCCATGAAAAGAGAGTACTCTGAACTGTCGATGAAGATGTGCACATGGTAGGAGAAGACGCCTGGCTGGGATGTGAAGTCCTATCGTAAGAACTCACATAGAAGGACACACGTGTGGTTAAGTTAAATGAGATCTCAAGAAACTAAAAATAATGATAAAAAAATATGGCATTGAGAAAGAGCCATTGTTACACTTCATATAACTTGTAGCTGTAGTAGGCCATTGGCCGGGTTATGTTGCTTGCATTCGTGGTGACCAAAAGCAGATCGTTCCAAGACACAAGAGGCGAAGCGTTGTAAATCATGATAGGCCTGCAGAGCTTTGGGGGTAACACAAATCTCTTTTGCAGATCTTCACCCCCTTATACAAATTTGTGAGAGGTCATGCAAATGTGGAGAAACCGTCCATATGTGCATTGTAGGCCCAGGCAGAGGCCAACAAAGGATGGGATCTCCTAGGCATCGTGGGAACAACCCAATCTAAAATGGCATGAACCTTTTTAGGGTCCAAGCTAATGCCTTTTGCACTGCTGATGTACCTCAGTAATTGAGTTTCTAACAACCCCAATTCACTTTTCTTTGCATTAAGGTAGAGCTGATCATCGCGCAAATCGAAAAGAGCATTCCTCACGTCTTGCACATGTTGTTGGGCAGTTGTCAAACTATGAATCACACTCCGATATACTTTGCAAAGATCCTCAGCATCATCTTGTTAAAGGTGGGCAATGCATTCTTGAGTTTGAAAAGCATCACTCACCAACTATAGTGAACTCGCTCTATCCGAAAAGCCGTCTTTGGAATGTCGGCGTCAAGGAGACGGACTTGGTAGTAGCCACTCTTTACATCAATCTTAGAGAAATACTTAGCACCATTAAGCCTTTCCAAGATGTGTTGGATGCGAGACATGGGAAACTTGTTACTCATGGCCTGATAGTCAATACAAAGACATGTTGACTTATCCTTCTTTGGACGAAGAGAATAGGAGCTGCAAATTGTGAGCATAAAGGCCGGATAACTACGCGGAGCTGATCCTAGGACTAATTCAATGTGATGATCCTCAGGCCTACTGGGTAGGAGTTGGGGTGGGAGATCATCTCGTAGCATGATATCTTGGAATTTTTTGAGAAGATCAACCACTCTCTCTACTAGAGGTGGAGCTCTCTGTACAATAGCCTGCTTGTTGCTGACATAAATGAGGGTGCACACTGCACCTTTGCGAATGGCATGATGAGCCTGTATATGTGAGATGAGTGGGATATTGGGAGTGCTCCTATCTCTACGAATGATGGCCGGCTCCAAAAGACCCTTGACGATAGTGAAGCTATATTGCTGCAAATCAAAGAGAGGTGAATGATCTTGGAACCACAGAATATGTAGTATCATGTCATATCCAAGCAAAGGCATAATTACGATATCTCGCGTAAATGAGGCCTTTTGAACAGAAAAGGAAAACCGTGGCTTGTGCGTGATTTGAGTGCGTCATATCCAAGCAAAGGCATAATTACGATATCTCGCGTAAATGAGGCCTTTTGAACAGAAAATGAAAACCGTGGCTTGTGCGTGATTTGAGTGCGTAGACCTAGTGTAAAACCATCCATGTCGAGATGATGAGGCACAAGAGTAGCCATCTTCTTGGCCAGCTGTGGGGAGACTGCGTCCTCAGAATTTCCCATGTCGAAAAGGACAATGAATTGCTGCCCTTTAGTTAAACCATGGGTTCGAATCAAAGCCTTTCTTGATCCTTGATGTCGCCCTTCTCCTTACCTTCGGACACCACAGGTGGGATGGCGTTCATGGCTGAAGTGGGAGGTGCGGGAGCTGCTACAGGTGATGCGATGGTGATTTGGAAGCCTTCTTGGCTAGCCACTCAAGACAATCCTTCTTTCCATGCCCGGTGATAGTATTGCAAAAGAAGCAGCGTCCCTGGAATTGAACTGCTTCTATTCGTCGAGCTGAACGTAATCCCTATATTGCCCTCCTTTGACTCTTCCTCTACTGTCTTCTTACGCTTGGAATCCTTCTTTTCACCAAACACACGCTGATGATCTTTCTTCTGGTTATTAGACTCCTTTTGCTGTGTGTCCTTGCCCACGGGTGATGATGATTGTTGCAGGGCTTTGGCACCTGTTTGGACTTGCTTGGGCCTTCCCATTCAACATCATTCTTGATTTCGGACGAGGGTCAGCGCCCGCTCACAGGTCAGCGAGTCAAAATTTCGCAGTGGAAATCTGATGTTTGAATCCAAACCTCTAATGGACTGCTTCAACTAATTGTTCTTTGACACTCCAAGCTACTGGGCCAAAGTGATGTCCTTTTTTGTTGTAGGACAACACACGCAAAACTATCTTGGGAGAGCGAGAAAACTCGTCTTCTAGGTTGAGCATATACTGTGGAGGTAGAAAACAAGACTAGAGATTGGCAACAAACCTATTCCAAACGAAATTTGTTACCTTTGTGGTGGGGTTACTATATCTAATAGCCCAATGCTGCCACTAGGTCATTGCGTCATCAATGAGGTGGGGAGCTGCGAGGTGTATATTGTCTTGCTCATTGGACAAACTATAGAATGGCCAAGTGATTGCACGAACTTGGGGTTGGATTGTGCGATCGTATGTGGAGTGGCTGGAGTTAGTGAAGAGGTCGCAGTCGCGGTCAAACTGGCCGGCATTGTGTCTAACGTTTGCTGATGTTGGAGCAGCATGGACTCTCAATCAAGTTTGTGCTGTTGCTTGGGCTGCGCAAGTGCCTCCTCATGCTTGCATTCCTCTCGCATCATTAAGAGCAGTTTTTCAAAACCTGAGCGGCCTCTAGATTCTTGAGGCTTTTCTGCCTCCTTGCTTGCTGCCAGCTGTTCCAGTTGTCTTTTGCTTTTTTCCAGGTGCCATGAATTTTCTTCTAGTTGGGCCAGGAGGCATTGATTCTGATCCATAAGCATCTCGGTTGTTTCCTGATTGCTTTGTTGAAGCGCATCTTTCTGGCTGTCTTCAGTAAAGTCAGTGTCTTGAAGCTCCTCTCTCCTTTCCTCAACCATGGCGGTTGGCTGTGTGATTTTTCCAGATCTCAACACAGCCATGCACTTGCAGAGTCAAATTGGATCATGCCCAAAGCTCTGATACCAATGTAACATGCAATGGTTAATGATTGTGTGAATTGTATCAAGAGCTTCTTTAAAGCTTTAGTGAGGCGTCTTCAATGTACACCATACAGAGGGGAGTAGAGGGGAAGAGGAGAAAAGGGTAGAGAGATGATAGGGTCTACAACCAATCGGGTCCGTGTACCCGTCGAGGGCTCCCTCCTACAATTGTAGGAGAATTTGCTTTACCTTGGAGAACTGAACTACAATGCTGAAATACAGTCTTCAAGAGATCAAGAGAATTCAACCATGAGTTTGGGCATGTTCCTGGATTCATCTAGATATATGCTTCTGCGTATTAGCGGACATGTCTTGTGAAGTATTCGTTCATGTTGCGGCTTGCTAATATTGCGATAAATTCTTTCTATCTTAAGTGGTGCTTTGCCCTATTAGCTAGATTGTCTAAGCCTTGGTTGGGAGAGACTCAAATGAAATCATATAGTCTTCACAAGCAGTTGTAGCTTGAATGAAGAGAATGTGGACTACTTTTTGATGAGCCTTCTCCTTTAGTGCTAGCCTTTGTCACGGCTGAGTCTTCTCTTCACCTGCGGAGTGCCAACAGAAACTCATCACGAAGACCTTTGAATAGATGGATGCTCAGGTATGTGTGGGTTCGTGGATTTGTATGTGTGAGAGCATATGTCTATACTATGATCTACACTCACTGTTTGGCGCTGATGACATCAATGGGGATGTCATAGTAGCTAGTCCCTGCTGTGCGTAAATGAATTAGATATATATATAGACTTTAGACTTCCAAAACACATGCCCAAAAACCTGAGAAACAGCTCCAAACCCTGATCGAGGCCTCAATGCTGTCCACACCGTTGATGTAGGTCACTTATGTATCAGGCTAGTACTGTCCACGGGCATGCAGGTGGCTGCGTGACTGAGAGAATGAGAAAAGGATGAGCTGAAACTGAGTATGAACTGAGAGAGAGAATGAGAGAGCTGAGGATAGGCTGCTGAAACAGGTCTGGATCTGCCCATTTGCTGCTGTCCAAGTCGTCCCACAATCTGTGTGAAGATCTGCCCCTGATGATGAGGCTAAGGAGCTGTTTCGCTGCAGGGAATAGGCTGGAACATGCGTTGGAAATAGGCTAGAACAACAGGGCAAATACCAGGAAACTGAATGCGCAATAATGGGGGACTGACCGCCCCTTATATAGCCCCTGATCAGCGAGTAGCCGACCTGGTCAGTCAGCCTGACCGACCAGGGCTTATTGGGTCAGCCCCTAATGGGTCGACCTTGGTACAGCATACACAGTCAATTGACAAGTAATTTGCACCACAGATTAAATCACAGGGGAGCTAGAGTACTCCTAGTCACAAACAAGGACACCGATTGGCCCCAAACATTGGCGCCCCTTGCGGTATTTATTTAACATTCATTTGAAGCTAAGCGGTTGATTACAAAGGTCTCTGCGAAGCTGCACGACAGGACACCAATGCCTGCAGACTCCCCGTCCAGCCCACCTTGTAATTCCTTGCTTAACTTTTAACGGTGAATGGCATCCAATTACTAGACAATCTTGTATCCTCAACCAACCAAAGCATGCAACAGAGACCCCAATAGCATCCACTATCTGTGCCATGCTTGCAATTGCACAACCAAGTGCCCAACCAGCCAGACACGGGTGAACAACTGCAAGGCAAGCCCTCAACAGCCCTCTGGTGCAATCAATCAACAAAGCACTCCCAAACAGGTTGTCTCAACTCTCCGGCCACTACCCAACAGCATAAATCAACCTTTCTTCGCGAGGGAAAAAACCCAAATGCAATAACTAGCCAGCAACCAATCAGGGAGCGGAAAAAGCAGGCAAAAAGCAAGCCTTCTTCTACCCAGTATCCATAGAAGAAAGGTCATCAATGCTGGAAAACCCTAGATCCTACAGAGAAAAGATGATTCTGCTGTGGCACAGTCCCAAGAGCAGCTTAGAAAAAAAAACCCACGCTTGGAAAGTTACTAAAATCAGCAGCAACACCCGGAAGGCTCCAAAAATCAAATCGCAAGTTTTCCTGCAGAGCTTGGACAGCCTGGAAGCAAAATCACAATCTTCTGTAGCAACCTGGACAGCCTGGAAACACCTGGAACAGCCCTGGAATTGGACGCAGTCACTTGGCATAGCTCGGAAGACCTGTAGATGAAATCGCAATTTGGAAGAGACACCCTGGCTGAAATCGCAATCTGCAACAGGCTCCTGGATCAGGTGCGATTTCCTCTGGTAGGCCCTGGATGCATTGGAATTGGCCAGCTTGACTGATGGCGATTTTCCCTAGCAGGCTCTTGAAGCTCCTGGCAGATGACGATTTGGCTCTAGTAGCACCTGGCAGGCTTTGGCAGCTCACAACTGATGATCTGGCTCCTTTTGGAAGTGATGTCTTCTAAGTCCAAAAACAGGGCGCTCTGCTCTTTTTGGAGTCCTATGCTAAAATTAGCCATTTTTAATTGCACCACTCTTTTGACCCCCCTGTTGCACACTTTGGCCCTAGGAATTAATTGCCTAGTAACTGGGCGCACATTCACAATTTCCAAGGGTCTGTTAGGGGATTTTAATTCCCCAAGTCTGCACACATGGTAGGATCCTTGCGCCCCATGTAGGCTATCTCATGGGCTATCCATAGATGCCACTTATACCTTGGTATGAGCCTTGTAGGCCTAGTTATAGTCAGTTAGGACTATTGGTACAGTTAGTTTATGTACCATCTAGGTCAGCTAGGACACTTAGTTGAGTAAGGGCAGTTAGCGCTACGGTTTTGTTATGTTGGCTCTCCCTTGAGCGTCCACACTTCAATTTTGCAGCAATCTATTACATCTCGTTTTTCTCCATTGTGCTTCCATTTTTGAGCTTCCATTGCTTCCAACACCCAACAGTGGTATCATAGTAGGTCGGGAATCCATTCCCTCAGCCATTGACAGCTTTCCCAAGCTGTTTGGCAGCCTCTAGAGCTCTCTTTCCTACTGGTCTTGCTGGTTTTCACACTCCCACGAGTGTTTGAGACTTTCCAAGCACTTCTGTCGCGAAAAACCTCATTTTGACACAAGAAGATCGCATTTTGGAGCAGATACCGCGAAGGAGATGCATTTTGGAGCAAATCTGGGCCAATTTCTGCGCAAAAACCTAAATTTTAGAGCAGATTTGAGCAAATTTTCGGACCTGTCAGAAAATCTGTACAGCTGTATGGACAATGTCAGAAATTGAGTCAGAAAAATCCTTACAATTGTACGGAAATCCGTACAATTCCGTATAGTTGCGTCAGCAAATCCATACTTTACGTCAAAAAAATTCGTACAACTGCGTTAGAAATCTGTACACTTCGTCGACCAGCATTTACTGCAGTATGGGAGCTGCCTCGGGGTGCGCACCAGTCATTTTTCAGGGTTCTCAGACTTTCGGAGCTGCCTCGAGCTGCGTGTCGGCGTTTGGAGCTTCTGAATTGATCTAGAGACTTCTCTTTGAGCCCTTCCCTCCTCATTTGGCATCCCTTTGCCTCGGGCTACGAGCTTCTCTCCATTGGATCTCTTTCTCTCCATTTCTACGTGCTCTCCTCCTCGTGGGAGCACTTCTTGTGCTGTAATTCTCATTTCCAGTCCTCATTTGCTCGCTTTCAGAGCTTGTCACTGCTGTTCATCATTGGGTAAGTCGTTGCATTGGCTTTTCCAATTTCTGCTTCATTTGCATTTTGAAAAGGCCTCGTGTTGCCTTGGAAGGCCTCGTGTTGCCTTTTTTCTTGCAACAGGTATACCTTGGGACAGCAGAGTTTTTTGTAGACATAAGCTTTGAAGCTTGGGCAGATTTTTGGCACTTGATTCGGAGAGGTTGCCTTTCTCTCATTTGCTTTGCCAGTTGGTGCATTTGCCTTGTATTTCTTGTATTTCAACACCATGTTTGGTGGCAAAGATGATTTGTTTGGGCTGATTGGGGCCGATGACAAGCTTGATGGCACCAATTACCCCATGTGGTCATACATGATGGGACATGTTTTGGTTTCCAAGAATCTATGGCATATTGTTTCAGGTTCTGAGGCCAGGCCTACACGCACTGTTACTGGTGCTACACTTTTGCAGCCTCTGCATTTTCAGGTGATGGATGGTTCTACTACTACAGCCAGGACTCGTGTACCTCTTGCTCCAGGTGCTTTTTCTCCTTCACATGAGCAAATTCAGCGGGATGGTCATGATGCCAAAGCACATGCCTTGATTGCTCTTTCAATGAAACGGGTTATTATCTCTCATATTCGGTCTTGCAAGACAGCTAAGCAAGCATGGGATCAGCTTGCAACTTTGTATCAGGTGCGAAATGAGGCAAGGGTTGCCTATCTCCGCAGGCAGTTGAAAGATTTAAAGCTTGATGAGGGTGGTAACATGGATTCCTATCTCACTAATGTGAAGGATTTGAAAGAGCAGTTGGCCAACATTGATGAGATTATGCTTGATTCTCAGCTGGTTTCTAATACCCTTGATGGGTTGCCTGATTCATATAAAGGCTTTGCTACTACATTGCGATTGGTTGCAGGGGGTGATGCCAATCATTTCTCATTTGACCAGCTTGTTGCTCTTCTTCTTCAGGAGGAGCAAAGTCGTGTGAATCACAATGCCACTATGGCTAGTGATCAAGCATTTGCTGTCCATCATAAACACAAAGGTAAAGGCAAGGTTTCAGCTGGAAATCCCTCATTCCCATGCTGATCATTCCCATGGTGCCTCTTCTTTAGGGGATAACAAAAAGAAGAAGAGATTTAACTATTGCAGGAAACCTGGGCATGATATTTCTGAATGTAGGAAGCGCATAGCATCTGAAAAGAAAAATAAAGAGTCTAGTCTTGCAGTATCTGGTTCTTCTAGTACAGAAGATCGACATGAGTCCGCTAATTTGGCACAAGACCACCATTGGGCTTTCTTGGTTACATGTCAGTATAATCCTGATGTTCATGATGCTTGTATGGCAGTTTTAGATATTCGTGATGCCTGGTTCTTTAATAGTGGTGCTAGCAAGCACATCACTTCCTACAGGAAGTTATTCAGCTCATTGGAGCTTACATCTAAGGGGCAGTGTCACCTGTGCCAATAATGCATCATATACCGTGAAAGGTATTGGCAAGTTGCTCTTACTTCTGTCTCTAGTGGTATTGTCACTCTAGAGCATGTGCTTTATGTTCCAGGCATTCGAAAGAACCTCATTTCTATTTCAGCCATTGCTACATGTGGCTTTCAGGTTATTTTTGATGGTGTGAGGTGTGTAGTGTATGATGTTACACTTGCCTCTACCCTGGTTTTGACTGGCACATTGTCTAGCGGTCTTTACAGACTTGATGCTTATGACAGATGTTCAGATGATGATGCTGCACTTGCCGATGCACATGCCTTTGCTATTGATTCTATCATGGCAAATACTCATTTGTGGCATGAAAGGTTTGGACACCTCAATTTTGGAGCCCTGGTGAAGTCATATAAGGAAGATATGGTTGTGGATCTTCCCAAAATGCATATGCCTACCAAACATGTTTGTGAACCATGCTTACTTGGTAAGATGCACCGTGCTGCATTTCCCAAGGATGGGAGAGTTGGTGCTTCACGTAAGCTTTATCTGGCTCATAGTGATGTTTGTGGACCCATGAGGGTTGCAGCTCTTGGGGGATTCTACTATTTTGTTACCTTTATTGATGATTTCACCAGGTACACTTCGATTTTCGCATTGAAATCCAAGTCCGACGTTTCTTCATGCTTCAAGCACTTTATTGCCTTGCCTGAGAATGAGAGTGGGCTGCACATTGCTCACATTAATACAGAAAGGGGGGTGAATACATATCAAAGGAGTTTGCTGTTTTTTGGCTTCTCGTGGCATTAATCATCGATGCACGGTGCTTTATACTCCTCAACAGAATCTCGCGGCTGAGCGGAAGAATAGATCAACGATGGAAATGGCCAGATGCATGTTGAAAGGCAAACATTTGCCTAATAAGTTGTGGTTGGATGCGGTCATGTGTGCAAATTACATCTTGAATAGATGTCCTACAAAGGCATTGCAGACTATCGCACTTGGACGGGTCGTAAGTCTCGCATTTCCTACATGAGGACTTTTGGATGCTTAGCTTATGCTCATGTGCCTTAAGTTGGATGATAAAGCTGTTAAATGCATTTTCCTTGGGTATAGTTAAGAGAGTAGGGGCTATAAGCTATATGAGCCCCGCGCGGGCAAGTGTTTTGTCAGTCGGCATGTTGTGTTTGATGAATCTTCCACTATGCCTTTGTTGGACTGTCAAAAACAGCCCGTTGTTGATGCCTCATACATATTTGACTGCTTGATGCCTTTGTTTCCATCCGATGCTCGGGATGATGTTCCATTTGAGGTTGTCCCTCCTCCATCTGTTGGTCATTTACAGCCCCATGTGCATGCAGAAATTCAGCGTGATATGCCTATCATTGATTAGGATAATTTGCACCGGGCTCTTGACCAGGAAAGAGCAGAAATTCAGGAGCCTTAAAAGGTACCCTGTTGGCTCCTTGACACATTAAAAGACAGCAAACAAGACACTCCTCTGCCAGCCCGTATGAGAGCAGCTGTCCGGAAAGAGTATGCTAGTTTTGTTGCTTATGCTTTGGTTGCTACAGCATGCAATGAAGAGCCATTATGCCATCAAGATGCCTTTCAGAATGATTGTTGGCTGAAGGCTATGCAAGCTGAATTGGATGAATTGGATTCTATCCATCAGAATGACACTTGGGAGTTGTGTGATTTGCCTTCTGGTAAGAATGCCATTGGAACTAAGTGGGTTTACAAGATCAAACGGAAAGCTGATGGTTCAATGGACCGTTACAAAGTCCGTCTTGTTGCTAAGGGCTATGCTTGGCAGTATGGCATCGACTTTGAGGAGACTTTTGCTCCCACTTCCAAGATCACTACCATTCGCATTGTTATTGCCTTTGCTGCCCATTTTCATTGGCAGATACATCAGCTTGATATTAAGATAGCTTTCCTTCATGGGCATTTGCAGGAAGAGGTCTATGTTTCCCAACCTCCTGGCTTTGAGATTGAAGGTTCTGAAAGCAAGGTATGCTGCTTGAAAAAGGCCCTCTATGGATTGAAGCAGGCACCTCGGGCTTGGTATTCGAGAATTCATTCTCATTTGCTCACACTTGGCTTTCAAAACAGCCCTACAGAGGCTACCCTTTACATCCGCAAGCGTGGGACAGATTTGCTGATTTTAGTCCTTTATGTGGATGACATGCTTGTACCTGGGACACATGCTCAGCAAATTGCAGATTTAAAAGTTGATTTGCAGCAGACATTTGCTATGTCTGATCTTGGTCTTCTGCACTACTATCTCAGCATTCAATTTGTTAGCAGTGAGGGGGGCATTTTAATGTCACAATCCAAGTACATTGGACAGCTTTTGCAGTGTTTTCAGTTTGAGGATTGCAAGCCAGTATCCACACCATTAGAGATTGGTTTTCACTTCTCTTCTGAGGATGGCAGCGGTACATGTGATATCACTCTTTATCAGCAAGCAGTTGGTTGTTTGATTTACCTATGCCGTACGAGACCTGATCTACAGTATGCTGTCTCACAGTTGAGTAGGTATATGCATAGTCCATATATGCACCATTGGCATGCCGTGAAGAGTGTTTTCATATATCTTAAAGGCACTCATCATTTAGGCCTTCTTTATGGGGCTGATACTTCACTTGTCATGCATGGGTTCACTGATAGTGATTGAGATGGTTGTTCTGACACTCGTGTGTCACATAGTGGTAACTGTTTTATGCTTGGTACTTCATGTGTTTCTTGGTTCAGCAAGAAGCAGAGTACAGTTGCTACTTTAAGCTGTGAAGCTGAGTACAGAGCGGCTTTTACAGCTATAGTGGAGTATGTTTGGCTTCAGAAGCTACTTGCAGATCTTTGTTCATGTCAGACTGCTCCTACCGTCATCTTCACTGATAGTCAGAGTGCTTTGGATGTCGTATGGAATCCAATTTTCCATGCTCGCACAAAGCACATTGAGGTTCACTATCACTATGTCAGAGAGCGATTATGAGCAGATGATATTGAGTTGTCTTATGTTCCCACTGAAGACAACTTGGCAGGTCTTTTTACGAAGGCTCTACCTCGACCTAAGTTTGAGGCTTTTCGGCAAACTTTAAACTTAGTACCTTTTGTAACTTGATTTGTTATACTCTGTACAGTCATAGGTTGCTATATCCTACGGGACGAACATGTGCAACCATGACACTAGATATTTAGGTATCCTGAGCCATGTCTAGGATACTTCAGTCCATACCATGGAGGGGGGTTTGTAGTCTATCTCATGGGCTATCCATAGATGCCACTTATACCTTGGTATGAGCCTTGTAGGCCTAGTTATAGTCAGTCAAGACTATTGGTATAGTTAGTTTATGTACCATCTAGGTCAATTAGGACACTTAGTCCAGTTAGGGCAGTTAGCCCTAGGGTTTTGTTATGTTGGCTCTCCCTTGAGTCTCCACACTTCAGTTTTGCAGCAATCTATTACAACATCTCGTTTTTCTCCATTGTGCTTGCATTTTTGAGCTTCCATTGCTTCCAACGCCCAATACCCCAAAAGGCTCAAGGCAGTCACGCGCAAATTACAGGAGTCGCAAATCAAAAGTCCCATAATCTCATGTCCTCGTGAGACAACATGCAGGGAGCTTCAACCACAGTGAAGAGCTCAGGGTGGGTACACAGTTGGCCCCTCAGGGTCGCACCTACTCAAGTAGCGGACGTCATCTTGGGAGCACGATGGTGGCACCAATTCAAAGTCCGACCAGAATATCAACACCAAGGCTTAGATGTCAAAATCTGAGGCCATGGACCAAGCTCATCTATCGGATTAAGGGTGTTTCGCCTCGACCTTTGATTTTAGTCATTCAAGACCGGCGCCAGCAAGGCATAGTGTTACAACAGGATATAGTCTTGCAACAGGCAACAAGGTTTCCACAAGGCCGGGATGCCGAGTCTTCCTAAGTCCTTATCACCTATATGCACCGAGGAAAACCACAGGGAGCATCATTAACCCACATCACATATCCTTATCAGAAGTTAGCACCCTTGCACCCCTGCATGTCAGGATTCATGAGCTTAGCAACCATTTTGGGATTCATGAACCAGGTATCTAGATCAAGATTTACAAGCCAGGTACACCACAGCCAGTCACCTCCATCAGCACGTCGGGAGGCTGCTTTCATACCCTAGTTCGAGTTTCAGTAGAAGGGGATGTCACGGGTATCCTTAGCTGGTGGCATGCCGGATTGCCAGGTGGGCTGCCCAATCAGCACACAGTAGCCATGTGGACTGCCATGTAGGCAGCCATGTCAGCTGGTTGCCACGTGAAATGCCACATAAGCAACAATTAGCTCAGCCCTTCCGTACAGCGCTAGCTTAGCAGTCCGTACAGCACAGGCGCCACATCTACGATGATGTCAGCAAGTGCCATATGGCAGTGTTGGGTGCCACGTCACAACAGGTCAGCCATCCAGTAGTAGCAGGTTGTTGAACAGGAAGCTAGCCTGGTCGGTGGCAGGAAGCTACTGTTCGGTCAGCTTTAGGCCCAAGGGGGGCCTATTAAAGGCAGCTCCCTTGGCCTTCACTCTCCATCGGCATCAAGGCCTCAGCCCAGCAACAGTTAGGCCTCCCCGCAGCAGACCAGCAGGGTGCCTCAGCCTCTCCAGGGATCTAGTGAGGATTCACCTCCTTTTCTAGTTTTGCAGTTGAGGGTTTCAGCCCCTCCATACTGTTGTATTCAGCTCTTTGGGCATTCATACCTCTCAATAGTTATATATTCTTCTTTGGAGGTCCACTACATTTCTCTCCCTCTGATTCTCTCACTCACATCCACGTATAACTTAAATTTTATTGCGCTTTAATTTGTATGTTAACATAACTTGGTGTGCTATGTGCATTATGCTTTTCAAAAAGTCATGTGCATAACCTGAACTTTATAGTGCTTTCAATTTATATATTGATACAATAGCTTAATTATATTCCGTAATGGAATAATGAGTAGCTAGTGAGCAGGAGAGAGAGTGAGGATAGTCTATCTCCCGCTACATGGCCTCATGGATTTTCTTCATGTCGTTTTTGATTTCACAAATGGCAAATGCTTCGTCCCATTTGTGCAACCAGCCCTTAATAACATCCAAACTACGCTCTGTCATCTGATCGGAATACTTTTCAGGTCTTTAATTTGCAGTACTCGGCATTTTTAGCCTCCATAGGCACGACCGTATGCCCACTGGTTTCTGGTTCCATAGGACTACCCTTTCTCCTCTATGGATGGTGTCGCGGATATGCTTTGAGCCATGCTTAGCCTGCAATCGTTGAGTCAAAATTTGAATTTGTTGTAAGGCATCCTTTAATAGTGCAATCCTCCCTTAGGGAAAGCTGCTCTGCAAGCAGTTAAATTGTACTATTAATTCAATTTACAACACTAACAAAATAGTGCAATCCTCCCTTAGGGAAAGCTGCTCTGCAAGCAGTTAAATTGTACTATTTATTTAATTTACAACACTAACAAAAGACAATACCCTTTCCCTATATTAGGGCAACATCTGCAATCTCTAAATAGTTGTAACCACGAGAAGACCGTAACTTAAAAATTTTAAGAAACTCCAAAACTCAACAAAACTGAATTCAATGAGGAAGAGAGAGCCTTCTGGTGGGCTTATACTTCTCTTTGAACAGGGCAATAGAGAATGGACAATTGGAAATGCACCAATTCTTGTCTTCTTCAAACCCAACCTGAATGAATGCCACGGTTTGGAAGATGGCATCAGTCTGTAGTGGTGTCATGGACAGTACTATCTCATGAGGGACTATCGGTAGATCACAACCTCTGTGTGTGTGTGTGTGTGAGAGAGAGAGAGAGAGAGAGAGAGAGAGAGAGAGAGAGAGAGAGAGAGAGAGAGAGGGAGGGAGGGAGGGAGGGAGACAATTATCTTCATTCACTTACATATCTGGTTAACCCACTTGGTGGTCTTTTTCAGAAAAATTGCTTGTCATATTACGCGATGGACGCAAGCTGATTGGCATTCTTCGGTCATTTGACCAGTTTGGTATGCGCAACCGTGGATGATTTTTTCCAAACCCATTGTAATTGGTGTGAACTGCGTTTTTTACAAGGATGGAATAGTGAAGATATGGGTATCTTCTTGATGTTGTAATTTTATGCTGGTTCTTTTCAAAAGAGGGATGTGAAGTCAATGATACTTCAAAGCTGCAGGTCCTTGAACTCTATAGAGCACATTGTTGATGTTATTGTGTGTTGTCCTTTGCCTTCTCAGCAAACGTTGTTCTTGAAAGTGCTGTGGAGAGAATAATTGTCGGAGAACTCTACTGTGATCTTCCTCTTGGATTGTACATCATCCGTGGAGAGAATGTTGTTCTTATTGGCGAGTTGGTATGATGTCTTGCTCTTGTAGTGCTACTTTTTAACTCGTATTTTGAAAACTGTGCGCGTGCGCTGCGCATATGTAAGCACAAGCATCCCCCCAACCCCCCAAGAAAACCACGGCCACCACCATGCAGCAGTATTAGATTCAAATTCTGTCAGCAAAGTGGAAATTGCAAAATAAATCAATCAAGACTAGGCCTTTTTTTTTTGGGTGCAGGATTTAACAAGGGATGATTTGCCATCTCATATGATAAAAGTTACACGTAAAGAAATAGAGCAGGTGAGGCTCTTTTCACTCCAAGGCAAAGTACCAACAAATTTATTTCGATGCCAAGAATGAGCTGTTATCATATCGGTCTGTCCTCATATGTATGTTCTCACAAGCTTTGCTACACCAGAACCTTAATCATGGTAGTATTGTAATATCCTATCCTTTTGTCAAGCTTGTGTGACCCACAACCCTGCATTCATCCAGGCAAAGTAGCTAGGAGCTGTTGACAGGTTGGCTGCCTATGGGAAGCCTGCTTCTCATGTGTAATGAGTACCTTTCCCTAGTGTCTTGTGGGTGGGGAAGTGACAGGGTAGTGACAGCTGGGTCTCTGAATTTTAAGGGTGAGGGCTGGCAGTAGCCATAGTATTTATTTTTGACCACTGAAATAAGGCCTCCATGTGCAGAGCCTATCTGTGTATAGTGTTTGATGTGCAACCTTATCTTATACCTGTGAAAAATTTGCTACACCCACTACTCATAGCAAGCTTGTATTGCCATATCTTCTAACTTCAAAAAAATCAATGAACACCCAAATATCTGTATTTGCAGGCACAGAAGGCAGAGAGGGATGCAACTGAGCTGAAGGGCTCCATGAGGAAACGGATGGAGTTTCTTGACTTGGACTGAATGCATAATAGACTTTGGTTCTCCTCTTTGTGGTTGTGGATGTTCTGTTTTTTAGTAGAGTGGCATATATTTTATGCCCTAGGCAGTTATGAGGAGCGTGCTTTGTCAGTCGGGGAATTTTAAAGCCCACTGACTCCGCAAGTTTTTAGGCGGATAGCACGTCCAGGTATTTGTTCAGAGACATCTATTGAAACATGCTCTAGATATAAATAAGACAGCAGTATTAAGCTAAAACATGATAGAACACTAGCATGTTGGGACTCCACACACTGTGTCACTACTACAGGCAGGCTTGTTTATTAGTCCTGCATGATTTCAAGGAATTTAGAGATTTGGACAAAAGCCACGGTTTTATTTTATCATGCGTATGTATGTCAAGAATCCAAGAGAAGAGGAGATCCTTGACTGATGCCAATGTTGTATGGTATTTGATCCATGAATTGGAGAAGAGATTTCTGTATTTTGTTATTTTTTGATTTTGGAGGTGGTTTTAAACTCTTGCCTATGGATGTATTTCCTTCACCTCAATAAGTTGGGGTTATGACGGCATTTGGTATAAGGAGTCTTATAGTTGAATTTGAAATCCTTGTGAAAATATGTACATATATTACCTGTATCTTGGTTTGAAGCAAAAATTGTTTGGCATGTCTTGATTTCCTTGAAGGCTTCTTAATTCTCTCTTAAGAGAAATCGGTAACTGCAATATTCTCAATGCTTCAGCTTGAGTTTTCTTCTTTAAGTTCAATGTAACTGGAGTGGCACATAAGCGAAGGGAGTATCTGTTAAGTTTGAGGTAGTAACAAGGAAGTAGATCCATTAAGATCTAGCTTTCTGAGCGAAGTGACATTAGAGAATACAATACTTACTAACGCTTCTTATAGCATATCCAGTTCTTTGCATGGTCAAATTTAAAAAGCAACATAAGAGTAGATAATGAGGAGTCCTGGAAAATAACCTTAACATATAGATGGAAAGTTTAATTTGGCAGTGTGAAGCGAAGGCAGAGTGACAAATGAAGCTAGTTAGCATCATACATTCTATGGCATGGCTTGAAGAGCAATATTTTCCACAATCTTAATGCCATTTATGTATAGACTACGAGATTTGAAACTTGTAGTAGTGAGAGAAAGATTAGTGCTTTTTCCTACTCATGCGTTAGTTCGGGAGAGCTAATAAATGCTAGCTGTCTTTATGATGGACAAGTAGTACGAGGATTGAGAGTGGAATGTCTGTGTATGTAAGCTCATGAGTATAAAGGGTGTGTGTAATGGTTGCGCCATGTTTGGATGCCACAATGGCCATTCCCCCTCTGCATAGAGAGTAGAAAACTTTGGGTGCCTATCACTGGGTTGAAAGGCACAATGCTTGTTTTACTTGTACATGAGTTTTTTACTTTAGCTGGTACATAAGTTTTTCCTTCAGATTTTTACTGCTCTCGATGGTATTGGATGACATTCTAATGTTGCTTATCTTATTTTGGGTTCGAGTATAATGGCAAGGCAGGCCATGCTTGCAAATGCAAAGATTTTATAAGTCAATATAGCTTCAATTTCAGTCAAGAAGATGGTGATGCCTTGAATTGCAGTAATTTCAATTTGGATGGGGATGATGATTGCTAGAATCAAATTATTATATGTAATCTTTTATTGATTGTCAATTACATTATCTTGTGCATGGCATTGATTTGTTTGCAACAGTCCTTGAAATTGAGTACACTTGCAAGCAGTTCAAGCCTTTTTCTTAGGAAAATATTGTCGGTCACGCTTGATAAGTGTGTGAATCATGCCCTAGCGGTCTTCAACAAGTTTTAGCAATGGACTAGAATGGAAGACATATTAAACAAGCCCAAGTTTATAGCAAAGCCCACACAAAACATTTGCCAAAATTATCAAGTGATGATTTATTGCCACTCTGTAAAAACCAGATGTTTGGATCAGAAATAAAGTAGTTAGCTTTGTGTAAAATTTGTCAAATAAAGCCTAGCTTGTAATATCTCAATATCATCAACCATAATGGTTAAGACCTATTTTGTAGTTACATATTGGAATGAATGTCCTATTTTCAAATGACCTCAGGTTGCCTCTTGTTCCTTGCGTTTGTCTCCACACACCTTCATGCATACATGTTGAATATTATGGAGCATGATATTGGTGTGGTAGCTAACACTATAATACGAAGAAAAGTAAAACGTGTATTTAAAAGGTGGATAATTACTCAAAATGAAAAAAGCAATATGTGATCATATTAGCCCCCTCTTCATATGCATTGATGTGGGGTGAAAGTTACTTTTCGACTCCATTTCCAAGTACTTTATGAAGCTTTCCTATGTGGTTTTGCTTCAATTCCATGCACAATGGGTTTCCTTGTCACGTGCCTCTTAGGTAGCAGCCTTGTCGCCTACATATGGTGATTATAGTCTAAGGGAGTAAGAAAAAACATAATGACATTTTCATTGTTAGGGAGAAAATTCCCATGTTAATGCATATATTACACAATTTTTTCTCTCCTTCGTAATCATGAAACACCTTACCTTTCTTGCATTGAAGGAGTTGTGTCCCTTGGAGAGGTTACCAATCAAACAAGTGGTGAAAGGGGGGAGAGAAGAGAGAAGGAAGAAGAGACTTGGCTACTCATAGAGGCTCAAGGTGAGAGTTTGGTAACCCCCTTCATGCCATCTCTCCATCTTCGCATTGTGGAAAAAGAAGATAAAATGTGTGCTTCTTCCCATGCCATCTTGGCCATCCATACGTGGATCCAACCTACTTAGTAATCCTCAATGTAGCCCTTGTAACTTATTCACAAATATGCAAAATTTAATTTTGTAATAATTCGATTGTTGCTGATTGAGCATTCATAGTCATTATCACACATGCTATGCATATATTATGTCAGCTTTAATCACGGAAGCTACAATTGATTATGGTAGGGCAGGAAGCCAGACCGCCCAAGAGTCCTTGACAAATTATGGGCCTAGAAGGTTGGGGTCTAGGGCCACACCTAGGCCTAGGCACTATTGAGGAGCTGCAAATGAAGCCCAAGAGAGGGCTCTTATGGTGGTAAGGTCCCTTGTGGGACACATAGCATCAAGATGATGAGGGCACATGTCAAACACGGGCTAGGAAGGAGGATTCTAGAATAGGAGCTTGAGGGAGGATTCTAGAATAGGAGCTTAAAGTGGAAGGAGGTCAAGACAGGGGGATCTCATGTGAAGAGATCGGTGAGCATGAAAGTGGGAATCCATGGCTGGGTGGAAACTTTTCGAAGAGCCCTCTTTTTTTTGAAAAATCTGTCATATTTGGTATCAGAGCTCAGGTGGATGAAGAGTCCAACACACACAAAGTGAATGTTCAGTTGTCCAAAATAAATTCCGAGGTCTCTTACCACTACCCGGCAAGCATGCGAAAGACTCGACATATGTAGATCAAGGAGGGAACAACTGGTTTTGTCTCTCGTAGGCGGAGTGTATATCACAAGAAAACACTGTAGCACCTCGGGAATTAAGTAGATAAAGAAGCCGCCACGAAATTGGCACTGCTCAAAATTATTTTAAATGAAGCCAGAAAAGACGCTGGTGGAGAAGCTTTTAGTAGAGGTCGTCGCGTCATGAAGCAACCAGCAGTTTGTTTCGTCACGCCTGTCACGACCGCAGCCATTGACTTGCGCAAATTCGATTCATAATCATAAAGCCGCGGTTCCTGAGCATTCTCTTCGCACCTTACATGGAACTTTGGTGACTCAATGAATTAGCCTCCGCCCGCGGGGACGTGATCTGCATCTCTACAGAAGATCCATCAAAGACTAGATATAGAAGCAGCACAGAAAGTGAATTTAAGAGCTGTGGAGTGCTCACAACAAAGGAAGAAACCAAAGAACATATTGGACGTGGAGAAGAAGTCTAAGTTAGTTGCCCATACAAAATTGCCGACCTGCATACACAGAGTTTCCTTTTGATTCAAAGGCCCATAAACTTTGGAAAAGCCAAGTCATAAAGCTCTTTCTTACCCCTCTCTTTCCCCATTCTCTCTTTCCCCATTTCAAAGGTCACAATTTACTCGGTAAGCAGCCTAGAGGGAAGTTTTGATTCTTTGAGCCTCATGAAACCACGTGTCACAATTGTAGATGTTGATTTGAAAAGCTGTGGTAAAGATCCAACGGTTCTCAATTTCCTCCAAAATTATTACCTCAGGCTTTTTGATTCCACAGGGTCGGCGAAGGCTTTTTGATTCCACAGGGTTGATAAGTTCTTGCAGGATGATGAAGTCGTCTCCTCACTCAAGGCCACTTGGAGAATACAATGCTGCAGTGTGATGTCACCAAGTAACACTCTTTTTCTGATAAAGTGCTCTCTGACATCAATGTGCTTTGTCCTGGAGTGATATACTGGATTCTTGGCCAATGCTTAAGCCGATTGATTATCACAGTATATTGTTGTTGGCTTTGACTCATCAAAGTTGTCTGTTTCTAACAATAGTCTTCTAAGCCATATTGCCTCACATGCACCTATAGTGAGTGCTCTATATTCTACTTCAGTTGAAACTTCAGTTGAAGACAAAGAAACAGTTGGCTGTTTGTTTGACAATTATGATATAGCACCTTGACCAAGGAAAAATGCATATCCCTGTGTCGATCTCCTGGTCTCATGATCTCTAGCATAGGCACTGTTACAACATCCATGCAACCGTGGATGACTTCCTCTGTATTCTATCCCAAACTGTTTGGTACCTCTGATGTATCTCAAGACCCTTTTGGCTACATTCCAGTGAGACGATTTGCCATAAACTGTGCAAGTGAGCTTATTGCATAAGAAATATCTAGTCATGTGATTGTCAGATATATAAGAGATCCGATGAGCTGCCTGTAGTATCTGTCATTGACTGTAGGCTTTTTTGAATCTTTAGTAAGTTTCAAACTCTGTTCCATGGGAGTGGCTGCAATCTTGCAATCTACCATATGAAACTTCTTCAGGAGACTGTCAACATACTTGAGCTGACTCATGAATGTGCTATCTGAATCTCTCCAGAACTCAATTCCAAGACAATAGTGCATAAGTCCAAGATCTTTCATGTCGAACTCTGCAAATAAGTCTTGTTTCAATTTTCTGATGAAGCTATCCTTGCTTCCTGTCACAATTAGATCATCTACGTACAAAAGTGCAATAGTAATGTCTTCCCCTTGAACTTTGTAGTAGAGAGTATGATCTGCATTGGATTTCATGTATCCCAGATCAGCAAAATACTTGTCAATTCTACTGTACCAACTTCTGGGTGCTTACTTTAAGCCGTAGAGACTTTTCTTGAGATGGCAAACATTATTCTCCTTTCCTGGTTCAACATAACCTGATGGTTGTTGCATGTAGACTTCCTTGTCTAGATAACCATTGAGAAATGCATTCTTGACATCGAGCTGATACACATTCCATTTGATGAATGTCGCTAGTGATATCAAGAACCGTATGGAATCCATCTTTCCTACTAGAAGAGCATAAGTCTCATCATAGTCCTGACCATATTGCTGTGCAAATCCTTTTGCAACTAGTCTGGCTTTGTATCTTTGAATACTGCCATCTGAATTGTACTTTACTTTGTATACCCATTTGTTTGCTATGGCCGCCTTTCCTGGTGGAAGGTCGCATAATTCCCAAGTATTATTCTTATACAAAGCATCCATTTCTTCATTCATAGCAGTTTGCCGTTCTGGCTTGTCTACTGTGTCTTCGAAGTACACTGGCTCTTCTGTAGCCATGATGGTAGTCATAAGAGCATAGCTTTGCCTTTCTGAGCATATGTCAATCTAGTTGGAGGTCTGCTTTCCCTAGTAGACCGTCTGAGCTACTGTGGCTTTGCTTGGGGTGTTTCTGGCAATTCTTGCTCTTCTTCATCAACCTGTTCTGTAGATGATTGTGAAGTCGATGCTTCTATGTCCTATGTAGAGGTGAGGTTTTCCATTCTGATTCCTCATCAAAGATTACATCTCTAGAGATAATGACTTTGTCGATTGATGGGATCATACAATTTGTATGCTTTGCTTTCTTCATTGTAGCCAACCATGATGCATTTGCGTGACTTCGCATCCAATTTCCTGCGATGATCATCATGTATGTGGGCATATGCTATGCAACCAAATATGTGGAGATGCCCAATGTGTGGCTTATGTCCAGTGAATGCTTCATAAGGAGTCATACCCTATATCGGTTCTATAGGAAGTCAGTTAAGCAAGTACTTTGCTGTAGCTATTGCTTCTGCCCAATACTGATTCAAAAGATGCTTTTCACTAAGCATTGCTCTAGCACTGTCTGCTAAAGTCCCATTCTTCCTTTCAGCTCTTGCATTCTACCGAGGAGTATCTACACATGTGAATTGTCTTCGAATGCCGTGATCTCTGCAAAAGTTCATGAATGCTGAAGACATGTATTCACGTCCTCTATCTGATCTCATGACCTTGATCTTTCTGCCTGTCTGGTTTTCTACCATGGCTTTGAATTCTTGAAATCTGGAAAACACTTCAGATTTCTCTTTCAGAAGTAGACCCAATAATATTTGTTGTAGTCGTCGATGAAAGTCAAGTAGTAAAGTGAACCATTGATGCTGCGGGTCTGGGCATAACCCCATACATCTGTATGTACCAAATTGAGAATACCTCGTGCACGAGAGGTACTTCTACCAAAGTCGGTTCGCTTTTGTTTGCCGAAGCAGCATGCTTCGTAAACTTTTCGAAGAAACTATAGCTTCGGAATCCCAATTGCCACATTCTGATTCCTGAGATCTGACAAGTACTTGAAGTTGATATGACCATATCTCTTGTGCCATTTTGTAGGATAGTGGCATTTGTTGCGTTGAGCTTACATGGCATGCTTATCTGGTACTATAGCTAGCATTCTGTATAAGAGTCCTTCCTTGACACCTTTTGCTACTAGTTGACATCTTTTGGATTTATGTCTGATAGTGCATTCATCACCGTTGAAGATGACTTTGTAGTTGTGTTCCGTCATTTGACCTACTGACAAGAATTTCTTGCTGAGCTTTGGAACATAGAGCACATCTTTCACCAATCCTTTCATACCCGTGAAATTGTTCATAGGGATAATGCATGTCCCTTGAACTGGATTCGATGTATTGTCTGTCTTCTGTCCTTCTAATGGCTTCATTTCTGTGAACCATTCCTGATGATTTGTCATGTGAGATGATGCACCACTGTTAATGTACCAAGGATCCTGTTCACTTGGTCGACTTGATAGCTGAAATCCTCTTTGGGATTGAAATCAGTGTTTGGGTACACTGTATCAGTTTGCTGCATTTCCACATTTGCAAGAAACATATTCCCATGTTCATTTGCAAAATGACTATGACTAGAATGTCCACCATGATGATTTCCTTTGCCGTGGAAATTCCCTCGATTACTACTGGATTGATTGTCTTGGTCGTACTGCTTCTGTGGGAATGCCTTTCATAGTGTTCAAACTTGTGACAGTAGTTGCACTGAATGTTTGACACATTGGTGGATGCATTCCCTCGTCCTTGGAATCTTCCTCGATTGGAATGATTTCCTCTTTGTTGATTCTGATGTTGATGAGGATGATGCTGATGTTGATTCTGACTTTACTGATGATGTTCCTGATGATGATCACTTTTCTAGAACGATCTACCTTTGCCTCTACTTCTGTCTGAAGCTATGAATGCCTAATCAATAGAATGACCTTTACGTGCTTGGATGACTTGCGTCCTGAGTTCTTCACCAAGTAGGACTGACTGAAGTTCTTCCAATGTCGAAATTCGCCGTTGGATGGCAATACTCTAGACTAGATTCTCGTATCCCTCTCCTAGTCCATTCAGGATTACTTGAACCATTTCTGCGAGGTTCATAGTCTCTCCTATTGCTGCTACGATTTGATTATTGTCGTCTTTTATGCGGAGTACATAAGCATGACCGGTTTGTAAGAAAATAATACAATGTCTGTGCTCAATAGATAACAGGATCTCGTATGCAAGAAAGAAAAGCAGATAGTACGGAGAATAAAAAATTTGATTACTATAAAATTGATACAATAGATGGCGCTGGCTCCTAGCCGTGCGCTCTTGTGAGAGAAGCTTCGATGGCATGCTGGAAACAGTAGAGGCTGGATGCTAAGGAATCAGGGTTGCTGTAGCCAGTGATGATTATGGGCTTCACGGGCTTGCTCTTATATAGCCACCAATCGTAGTCGGTTAGACCCAATTAGGAGACCGACCTAGTCCACCCAAAACAGTCGACTGGAGGTCGGTCCCAAAATAGGCCACCGACCACGTTAGAACCGTGGCGCAGAATAAAGCAACTGACCTATGCTTTTCGTTTCACCCAGAGCCATCCGGGATCATCTGGGGCTCCAAATGGGCCCCGCAACCCGAGAGTGGGCTGCCCCGGGAAATGCTCCGTCTACCCTCAGCGGCGGTCAGTCATGGGATGCCTTCTCACACTTGCATGTAGCCTAGTTGGTAGTGTGGCAACTCCGTCCAGCCATCAGGCCACACATGGCTCCCATCTGGTGTCCAAACCAGGACCTACCGAATAACCGAGCTACTCAAATGCCTTCTCCTCATATGGGGGGCTTACAAGTAGAGTTAGTTGGTTCCCGTGTAGTTACATGAGAGTGGAGCATTGATATCTAACACGGTTTCACTAATGTTGCGGAAACTCTAATTGATTTTGTTTCTCAGGGTGAGAATCCTGGGTGTGTTCTTGGACTCGTAGAGAGCTGCGAACATATCCCATGCTTCTTTCGATGTCTTGACTGTGTTGAGCTATCCTCGCATTGCATCTTGCACATTCTACTTGATCAGATGATAGGCATACTTGTCTTTCTTATCCCATTCTGCCTGAGCTCGGGCAATGGCAGGATCTGCTACAGGTGTGGAAATTGTTTGTGTAGTTGTAGATGCTGTTGTAGATCCCGCTGCTGGTGTTGTGACAATAGGTGGAGTAGAGCTACTGGTGGCTGGATCGTCCAATGGCCTAGGTGTAGACCCATCGACATACTCCCATTTGTCCTAAAGTACAAGAATGATCTCCATTCGGTATTTCCATATACCGTAATTGGAGTTGTCTAACTTAGAAGATGCCTCCAGATTGAGGTTGCTAGTCGTAGACATGGTGCAAGAAATGTACTCAAAAGTGTCGTGAAAATCTTTGTATGAATCAATTGCAAATACATTGACTGTGTCAAGTGGAATCTAAACTATTGGTGAAAAACTGCAATATATAAAATCTGATAGATATGTGTTACAAGGCTTGTGGCAATGATGCCGGGAATAGCCAAGAGACTTTACAAGGTTGTAATGATGTTCACAATGCCGTGAGATAGCCTATTAGGCTTTATAATGGTGGCATGTGTGTGTGAAATCAAGTGTTATCTGCTCACTGAAACAATTTACAATGCATCTTTGAAGCCTACTCATTGAACTGATGAACGTAAGGTTTCAGGTAATGTAATGATGTGAAACCGTATGTGAGCGTATGGACCGACTCCGAGTAGGTACCAGTCGGGAATTTTGTGCATGGCTTAGATTGGCAACTTGGGGAAATTCAAAGCGTCCCCTCTATGGTGATCTAGTCTACTCTAATCTGGATCTATACCAGTCATCAATCAATGAAAGAATAGCAAATAATTCATTTTCTTTTGTTCTTTTTAAGTGCTCAGTTAGCTGCATGAATGTAGAGGCGAATGTGCATGAAGTAGTTTTATCGTCCGACGAGGCTCAAATGTGAGTGTAACTTGCACCAAAATGTGTGCATGATGTGACGAGCGCATAGAGCATAAAAAATCGAGCGACTTTCCTTTTTGGAGCGCCCTCAAATTCTTCCTGGATCAAGAGATACGATTTGATCTAGGTGGAGGGGCAAAAGGAGTGCAAAAGGTGCTCAATGATGATGTGTCACTGTAAGTCACATGCAGTGATGATGTGGCACTGTGCCTAGCAAGAGGTGTGCCTGTAGAGCCCTGTGCTGAGGTGGCAGGATTGGTCACATGCAGTGACTATGGAGCACTGTGTGCCTCTACAGAGGTCCAGTGTGCCATATGGCACTGATGATGTGGCAATGATGATGTGGCAGATGATGTGGCTAGATGACATGGCAGATGATGTGGCCAGATGACATGGTAGATGATGTGGCACAGGTGATGTCGTAGATGATGTGGCCAACCCTTCAACCCAGGTCTCCTTCAGTTAACTAGGTTAAATCTTACCTGCCACATGTCAAAAGACTAACCAAGGGTCAATTTGACTGTACCACTTAACTAAGGTCAAATCTATTTTGCCACATGTCACTCTAAGAACCACTTCTTGGTTGAGTGGTGACCCTAGGATAAGGTGGAGATAAGACTCCACTAGAATCTTAAAGAAGATTCCATTGACGTAGATGTGGAGCGTGGGAGTCGTTTGGAGCTTGCAGCCATCATCAAGGAGAAGGCGTCATTGTGGAAGCTATAGAGGAGCTTGGTGAGGCTTTGTTGCTGGGTAGTTTGTGTATGTGGGTCGATTTGCCCATTTGCAGCTTGAAGTCGCTGGAGAAGCCTGTGAGCCATGCAACTGGTTGTTTGCTGGCTATAGCTTTGTGAAGATATAGCCCGGGTTGGAGGAGGAGCTCAGACCTAGAGCTCTAGTGTGATGAAGCTTTGGCCACCTTTGGCTAGAGATCGTTGGAGATCATTGAGGCAAGTTGCCTCGGTGGAGAGCATTGAGCTTGCGTGTGAGGCTAGTCAATGTATGGCAAAGCTGCAAGAGTAGTTGGCCTGTGGGCTGCTGATGAGAGCGAGACGTCGATTGACTTGATTGTAGGGTTGCGTTTGGACTTCGTTGTGCTTGTGTAGCTTCAGGCTGTTGCAGAGTTGTTGGAATTTGTTTATGCTTTGCTTGTTGCGTCTGTGTTGCATGCGCTGGCCACTTGCTCCTGTGTGCGCTACTTCATCATGTAGAGTCACATCTTGAGATGGTCGTTGCAGATGGTTATTGTGATTGCCCTGTTTGCTGTTGCAGTCGACTGGTTGTTGTCTGTAGCTGTCGTTGGTGCTAGTTGCCACTGATAGAGTCACTTGCGCATAGCTTTGTCATAGATGATAAGGTCGATTGGCTGCTTTGCTGAGGTCGTTAATGCTTGTTGTAGGATGCCACTTGGTCGATGTAAGAGTCACCGTTTGGAGTTGCATAGGTTCGCAATAGTTAGCCACCTTGTAGTTGTGTTATTGGGCATCGCTGCAGATAGATAGGTTGTAGTCATGTGCTAGAGGTCGAGTGGCTTCGTCGAAGGAGTCGACCAATCAGTTATGGGATCTCCTTGGGACAACCAGCCTTCAAGCCTTCTCAAATAGAGGGAGATATTGAACCTTGGGACTACCAGATTGAACCTCTCTCTCTCTCTCTCACAACAGAAGTAAGTGAATGGAAATGTCTCTCTCAAATGAAATGAATAAAATCTCTCACAAACACTCAAGAAGAAACTCTTAATGTGAATATATCTATCTCATAACAGAAATCTCTCTCTCCATAGATAGAAATTCTTCTCAATGAGAAGGAAATTTCTCTCTTTCAATGAACGGAAATCCTTCACTCAATGGAAGTGAACGGAATGAAAGACTACCTCTCAATCTCTCAATCTCTATCTCACTCTCACAAGGAGGATGGTGCCTCAATGGAAGGCAGAACCATGCTCTAATACCATGACAAAATATGAAGAGGGGAGAGGAGAAGAGTGGAGATGAGAAGAGAGGGCATAGCTAGAGAGCACACCCCAAATGACTAACTGTACACTAGATTTAGTTGAAAAAATAGAATATATACAAACCCATCTAGGGTTAGGGTTAGGGGATCTAACCCTTTCCTTTATATCACTCTATAAGGTTAGTGCTATGCACATATGATCACATAATGGTGCTATGCACACACGATCACATGATGTTGAGCGTGAACTCTCAACAATCCACGACCATAGAAGAGGTTTATTCAAAGCAAGCATGTCTATAGATTTAGATAAAAGCCCAACAACTCAAATGGTAAAATTGTAAATGGTCTTGATTAGTACAATTTATCATTTATTGTGTTTCAGTCTATTGGTTCGATTCAGAGCTCTAGCCGTTGCAAAAATATAGCTTTTGTTTAAAAAGGCTAGATTTCGAAGCATGAGTATGCTAGCAATTGTCTTTTAGAAAAATTCATGAAGTTTTGGATTCTGGAATCCACTATGTTGACAAGCGTGAACACAATGATTTTTTTATCTGAAAAAAAGTAAAGTTTTATCAATAGAATAAAAATTTCATATGAAAAGAGATGAATTTCGATTTATGAATGAACAAAAATATCGTTCAAAAAACTTTGTCATGTAAAACTTTCATCAACGAAAAATTTCCATCGGCGAAATTTTTTTCCGTTGATGAATTTTGGGATTCCAAAATCTAGTGGGCTTCTGGAATCCCAAATTTCATCGACGAAAAAAAAGATTCCCCAAATTTCATCGATGGGGAAAAACAATAATTTTCGTTAATGAATTTTGGGATTCTAGAATCCCACTGGAATGTTTTTCCTTATACTAGAATGACATTTGCATTCACTCATGTTAGGAATTTTCCTTTTTTTGGATGAAAATTTTGTTTCATTGACGGAAATTTTTATTCGTTCAACTTTATCACAACAAAGTGGATTCGAAAATCTAGATTTACATCATTTTTAAAAAGGACAATAGTTTTCATCTTCATGATTCATATTTAGATCAAAATAAAGTAAACCACTAAATTGTACTACTCACAATCGTCTTAAATTTGACCGTTCAGATATTTGATTTTATTTCTACATCTATCGAAATATTTTCTTCAACAAGCCTCTTCTTTGTCTATGGACGACATATGCCTACTTATCTTAACACCACATATATTCTCTAATTCAATGATAAGGATGAACTTCAATGATTGGGATGAAGTTTTCGTAGAAGAAAAAGCACATTTTTGTAATTCTAAGTAAGTAATGTATTATAATTTACGTAGACATGCATGAATTATTAGTAGTTTTAAAGAATATTAGATCGTATCATTGATCTTGTTTTTTTCAATTTGTCATTCGATGTGAAAAGTAGAAACTTTTTCATCTTTCAATTAGCAATAGGTACATTTTTCAAAAGAAATTTGAAACTATGCTTATTTTGTAAAAGTTATGAAAATAGTTCTCATTAATGTCTCCAAAAGATTGTAAAATTGATCGATATTTAAGACTAGTGAAAAATCATAATAGCCTATTGCAAATGACAACTCATGACGTTGTCGTTTTTCATGACTCACTATTCCTTGCAATGCCTTATCATAGGTTGACGTCATTTACATGGTTGATTTTTTTGAGGCATTGGTGACAAGCTTTTTAATTTATTCTTCATTATGGCAGGCAGTGTAGGGAGAGCCACATGTCATGAATCTAATCCCCTCATCTGGTTTCATCTTATGCCCTTGATTTCGTTTTATGTAAAAGTTAAGCTTTTGAGTAAAGCACTAAAAGCATATAGGTGCTTTTCACAATAACAAGACTATATGAACGTTTCAAACCTATTCGATTTAAAGAGATGGTCTACTTGATTTGCAAGTTTGGGCTTATTGGCATGTGAAGCTTTGGAGAGCCTCACGCGATGTCCTTATGCTCTACTCTCACAATCCTAAAAGCTTGACTTACTACAGTGATCAAATTCCCATTTTCTCGAGGTTGGAGAGGCACATAACATTGGCTAAGCAGAGAGAGAATGTTACGTGCTCTACTTCGGACTTCCTCTAATGATAGTTGTCTTTTTGTGTTGTCAAAAGTCTATTGAACGATCTGAGAATGTTGGAATCATCCCACTCAAGGACACACATAGATCCTCTCAAGGTCACATTGGCAAGTTTTCCGAGATATTGTCTCTTGATGTTTGACTACAATTACAACTATTGACATTCGGGTAATATGCCAGTTTCTTATCCATTCATGAGACTTACCCTCATCACTAATATTCTTGACATTTATATTCTCGGCATTATCTTGGCACCTAAGGAAGGGCCTGTTCCCTCAGATTATAACTCTTTGGGGAAGAAAGAGCGCCACCTCCCCACAACCCCACCTCCCCACCCACACTATGTGTGGTTATAATAATTATATATTATATATTATAATATATATTTTTTCAATTACTGGTCCATTCAAAATTTCTTGTTTTTAATATGAATTCTTACAACATTCCTCTCATTTAATGCATGTTATCGACGATGAGAGGGAGTAAGGAAATCCAAGATGGATGCAAGATTGAAGGATGGCTACACCTTTATTCATATGGTTGTAATCCATGTGACAATATTGTAAAAACTGCAATGAGGATCAGTTATTGTATCGCCTTATTCATGCAATTGTAGGACTGCAGCTTCCATTGCCTGAACGAAACAGTCGTGACAGAGAAATGCGCTCTTGAACTCTTCAGGTGATGATACGATGAGCTGGGGGGCAGGAGGCTTTGTAGAAGCTGTAGGAAAGACTGGGTGCAGCTTTGTGTGGCTTGGAGCTAAGGCGGAGTTGGCTATGACTTGAAAAGATGGAGACAGAACACCAGAATAAGACCAAATCTAGAGATTCTTGACTCTGATGGAGGGAAGGGATGGGATCTAGCTACGAAACTAGTTTGTGAACGGGGTTTTCTCCGGCGGGGTCGTCTTTCAGCTGCTGCAGCATTAAGGCATCCATATTTTTTGCTAGGAGGTGACCAAGCAGCAACTGTCCTTTCCAAACTGTCCCTCACAAAATAAATAATGTCATAGATGTACCATACAAAACTTTGTAAAGCCTTATGTATTGCTGAAACCTGGTGGCCCAGCTCCTGGAATACAGTTTCACCTAGTCAGTCACATGATTACATCCTTTCCTGAACTAGACTAGATCCAAGGTTAAGTTTGAGAACTGTTCTATAAGATTTTACAATCAAAACCTACAAAGTTTGAAAACTATGGTGCTATGAGAACTAAATCGCAAAAGACAAGGAAATAACATAAATATAAAGGCTTATGCTTCCTAATTTACTGAAATCTTAATGCGGGCATATGTGCCATGTCAACCCTAAAATGCTCCACGTGCATAGGTATATTAAATGAAAAACTCTCAAAGGCTAGCCAGTCATACGTGTTGGCTCTATCATTGCACTTAGAATAATGAGATCAATGCACCGATGTCTACATAATGCAGTTGGTTGGTTGCGGAGATGGTGATGCTGACTGAGGCACTTTGACATGGACAGCTTTCCAAGAAAGATCACGGGCATGATGCTGGAAAGCCTCGTTGAGACCTGCTGGAAGACTTTGTGTTGGAGACTGAAAGACCAGGAGACCAGGAGGGATTATAGATACCTTGGTGGACTCAAGAGTCGGACTTGAGTGGAGCTCAGTAAGAGCTTCATTCCGGAAACAGTTCAGAGAGCTTCTAGAGGTTATGGAAAGAAGTCAGTTTGTAGAACTCTATGTGGTTCAGCCACAGTGATTTCACTGGACAGTTTTTGAGGTCCAATATTGAGGATTTTGTTGGATGCTGAATGGGTTGAAACAGAACCATAAGGCAAAGGCAAGGCCACGGCTGGTGCAATGATAGAGCCCACGAAAGGGCCTCAAACTGAGGGAGGCTTGGGCCTCTTATAGGCCTGGATCTGGTCGGTCAGGTCATTCGAAGGTTGCTGGAGGGCCCAATGGGGTCGGTCCCAATTCGGCCAGGTCAGCCATCTGGTTGGCCCTTTCCAGAGGCCAGTCGGACCATTCCAGGGGAGGGGGGGGGAGGCTGCCAGCCTCACACATAAATATGGGGATTCGGCCATTGTTATGGCATTCATTCGGGTAGTTCATTAGAGCCTCTCCTCAGCCACTTGGGTAATTCATTGGCTGCAGACATGAGGTAGCTCCTATGGTTTTGTTTGTATTTGATATTGTCCAATCTTGTGGAGCTTTATATACATCTCTGTTTGTTGCCCACATGCTGTGTCTCTGTCTCCATATCTGAGTGCTTATGCTTGAGTTATTCTTGTGCACACGGCTTCAAAAGTGAATGCTGAGTGGAAATCTAGTCTGGGAAGAGTCATTTCCGCTACAAGAGTCAGGCTCTTAGAAATCTATACCTGTTTCTCTAACAGGCTGCTGCTCCAGAATGGACGAGTGGAGTAGCCAAAGGCGCCTTGAAAGGGCTATAGGGGAAGGCAGACCTAAACATTCACATACAAGGCTTGCCAAAACATTTGATTGACAAGTTTTGAAGATGAACATTCATAATTGCATTTGCATATGCATCGATCTGGGGGGAGGGAGGAGGGGGAGAGAGAGAGAGAAGCCTCCCTATTATTCTCTCTCTTGGACCAAAAGAATGCACCTTTTAAATGTTAAAAGCAGCCCAATGGATGTTTAACTAGCTAAGCAAGGACAATTGGAAAGGAGTGGCTGCCATGCCTGCGGTGTTCCAACAAGTGGAACCATGACCTCTGGAAGAACGGTAATATTCCGGTTGGCCATGTTAACAGCCGCCTCAAAGATAGCCCGTGCTTGCATGTGAGTGAGTTCTGGGTATGAAATTCCAAGCCTTCATCACCCAATAATAAACGTCAAATGATTATTGTCAGTCCTCAAATTGCTAAGCAAACCGCCATAAGCAAAAAAGAACAGAACATCAAATTTAAAATAAAATTGCCATTTCAAAGGTAAGCTTCAACCTGCACCCTCGAAATCCCAACATAGGATTCACTTCTGATAGCTTCTCTATGCGAGTGAAGACATCCTCCTCCTCTGCCCCCGTATCTTTGGCTAGCTCTGTGACTATTTCCTCTATATCACCTTCTGGTAAAAATTCATGGAGAGGTGGGTCACAGGAAGCCCCACCAAGCGTTCTTATATTTTATTGAGAGCTGACGTGTGTGTGGTTCTTCTTTCGATGCACATGTTTTGCATGGAGAATGTTGGTACTTTATTCCTCTATAGTTGCGTGTAACATAGTGAATGGACAAAAGATCCCATGCTATCTAGGTTATCGGATAGTAAACCATGTTCATGTGAAAACAATATAATTTTCAGTGATAATCTCCTTAGCTTAGACTTGAAAGTCAAGCGGTCGCAAACAACAGGCACGTGCAAGCCAGGTGTGTCATTGATTGATCAAACATACTTGGCTTGAGCTGCAGTTATTGCAAATCTTTTGCAGTTTGAAGGGCGTTTGTGCATGGGCATAGCTCCAGAACATGATGGGAGCTGTGAACAGGGTGGGGTGCCTATGCAATCAAATTGATGCCTTTTGGATTAAGAAATGCCCTAGCAACCTTCCAAAAGTTTATGGTTGATACTTTTCAAGATTACCTCACTGAGTTTATTGCTACTTACTTAGATGATTTCTATGTATATTTCTTAGATATTGATCATCTGGAATACTTGGAGAAGGTTTTTTTGAGATGCAGACAAGCATGTATCTCTTCAAATCTAGATAAGAGTGTATTTTGTGTCAGAGTTGGTATTCTACTCGGCCATGTCATTTCCAAGGATGGTATCAGAACCAAGATAAGTAAAATTGAAGCCATACAACAGATGCCCGCGCCTCAAAACTTAATTTAGTTATGTTCTTTTGTGGGGTTTATTAGTTTCTACCATATATTCGTCAAAGAGTTTGCTAGGATTATGGCGCCTTTGTATGAATCAATAAAATAGGATGCTAAGTTTGGATGGAATTCCGAGTTGACTATCATTTTCAATGATTAAAAAAATCGAGAAATAGCTACTCCAATTCTTAGACAACCAAAGTGGAATGTTATTTTTCATGTACATGTGGATGCTTTTGGTTATCCTTTGGGTATTATTCTGGCTCAACTGTATGGTCGATTGGACTATCTAGTATATTATGCTAGCCGATTGATGACACCTACCAAGTCCAATTATAGCACCATCGAGCAAGAAGATTTGGGAATAGTATTTAGTGTGCAAAAACTAAGGCACTATTTACTTGATAACCACTGTGTTTTATGTGGATCATCAAGCCTTGCTTTATCTTAACCATCATTCAAGGACGACTTAATGCTTCTGCTATTGCAAGAATTCAGCTTCAAATTTATTCATAAGCTAGGTACAAGCCATGTGGGAGCTAATTGTTTGTCCAATTTACCACCAGCACCTGAGGAAACACATGGAGTTGATATGGAATTGCCAGATGCTGGATTGTTTGCAATTGATTATCGTGAGAATGAATATGCCAAGTTGGTGGATTACTTGTCTAAAGGCACACTTCTTGAAACCATGCCTCGAGACAAATGTAGACAAGTAGCCTTAAAGGCATGGAAATACACTTTGATTGGTGGACAGCTCTATCATCAATGTGTAGATGGGATTCTATGTCGTTGGCCACATGAATGAGGTATTGTGTTGCAAGAGGCTCACTCGAGTCCATCAAGAGGACATTTCCAAGGGGAGTTAGCTACTAAAAAAGTGTTGCAAGCGGGATTCTGGTGGGAAACCTTATTCAAGGATGCTCACACTAGGTGTTTGTAAAGTGATGTTTGCGAATGAGCAATGCACTAGACAGTTATTGGCTAATCAATCTATGCCTTGCAACTAACCAGGCCATGGGAAGCCTTTCAACACTAGGGTTTGGATTTTGTTGGTCTTTTTAAACTAGCAAGGTTCACTCAAAATAAGTATATCATCATCCACTGATTATGCGACTAAGTGGACAGAAGCTAAGGCACTCGGAGACAACTCAGTTGGAGTACATCTAAGTTCGTCTATGAAAATATCATATGCAAGTATGGATGCCCTTTATAACTTGCTAGGGATCACCTCACTCAGTTAACTCAGGAGTGCTTGGTGGGCTATGATCCAAATCAGTGCTGTGTTTAGTGAAGATGCTCGCTCTTGTAGTCCTAAGGAGAGTGTGGTTGAGCACAAAACATGTGCCAACATATAAAACACTAAGAGGTCAAGGTTAGCTATCGAAGGAGAACCGTGTGATGATGGGAGAACATTGAGTTATTAACACACAGATAATGGATTTAACACAACAGTATAGAACAGAATAGAGAACCAATTGCTCGTTTACCTATATTGAGTTAAAATCTCTTTATACAACCAAGCCACCTTGGCTTGCAGTGAACACTCCCTATCTTAGCAACTCAGGTCAGAGGAAGAGGAATCGATAGACTGATCTCTTGTTCTCTTCTCTACCTGTTACAATAAAATAACTACCTAAAGAACTACCTTCTAAAAGAGTGTGTGCGCCAACCTCCACTCTCCAATTGGATGTGTTGCCATGATGAACTACACGTCTACTACAAAACAAGTGCTCGATCAACTTCACTACTTTTAATCAAGACCAATGCTTGGTGACCATGCACCTATTAGCCAAACTTGAGGCTTACATGTCCAGAGAAGTTTCCAAATTTTGTTTTCAAGGATGCATACCTTTCTTAAGGGGAAGGGAATGTTATGTTAGCCATAATCGTAGAAGCCAGAGGTGTTTTTATGGCAAGGTAGGAAGTCACAGAGCTATCACTTGCATTTAAATAGGGTTTTGAAGGTTTTCATCTAGGTTTATTCTTAGGCCTAGGCATCAAGAGATAAGTGCAAAGGGGAACCCATGAGAGGGATTTTATGGTAAGGGTCCTTATGGGACACATGACACCAAAAGGGAAAGATACTTGGCAAGTGATGGGTTCAAAGAGGCTTATATATATATATATATATATATTCATTCAAGAGTAGGAGCAAAAGAACTCTCTAGAGGTCATGGCTAGGTAGAGAATCATACGAGAGCCCTCCTTGTTTGTAAGGATGTAATAAAGCAGCACACACTAGACTCAAAACTACATCATGGAGAGGAAAATCAAGAGTGGAGAGTAGATCGATCACTACCATCCCAACGTCAATGCCAAATCCCACCTGCAATGAGAAAGAGGCCTATCATGATGACTCTTTGAGAGAGAAAAAAGTACTCAAGATTTAATGACCTACTCATTTTGAAGGCCATCTTTGCAATGGGGGTACACTAAGTGATGCAATATCTAAACAACAACAAGATGTCTAGGTGGTGTAGGCAAGGGGTTATGGAGGCCCATGGGAGTGAACATTGTTCTCTTTGTAGCAAGCAACAGAGTCATACTTGGTAGACCTTATGGATGACACCTAGCTAGCTACCATCTAGGTGAAAGCATGGTAAGGTGTCTAGCTCTTTTAACTACATATGTAAAAAATAGCACACAATATCTATCATAATAAATCAAATTCTTTGAGTTTTTGATGCATGTTATGAAATAAAGATTCTATAGAGTCTAAAAAAGCACTTTTTAGTAATGAAACATTGTATAAGGCTCTAAAGATGAGTGCTTTACTACTCAAATAGTACATGTCTGGGACACTACTATTTTGGACACCTTATCATGCTTTCACCCATCCATAGAAGTAGGGTCACTGCGGCTACCAATGACATATAGTTTGTCCTTTTCCTTAGGAAATAAAGGGAGAGTTAGGGTTGTTCACTATAATGTGACTTCGATCATGTGGGATTCCTTCTTGTATGAGGTTTTTAAGAATATAAGAACGTTACTTTTGTTGTAACATTTGACCTCTATGTATTTATCTTTCTCTGTGCTTGCGATCTCCATTTTATTCTCAAGAAACTTAAAAAAGGAAATATTATTCAAGAGAAAAGAACTTCTATTAAATCTTGAAATTAACCATACAAATCAACAATCTATAGGGTGTTGATCATGGGAAAAAAGGATAAGACATACAACTTGCTATTAGGAAAAACAAGCATATTTCTACAAAACCAAGCTCACTACCTAGGGAGTCTCTAGAACAAGGTATAACTGCCCTGGAGAAGGTTTATACAACCAATGAATACCTCTGGCGGTGATAACATAGAAGATAGTTATAGGTCAATCCTTGCAATGTCCCACTTTTTGATTATTGTTCTAGAACCTAGAGTCCGACCAAAAGCAAGAAATGACCTCCAAGGAAACCTAGTACTCCAACTAATGGCACTCTCATGAGGGAGACTAGGCTAGTGTCTCAGCTACCTACAATCTCCAACCAATACTAGTGGTGTAAGAAAAAGGCAACCAAAACCACTCCTTGGGGTCCTAATATCTCTTTGAGAGGCTGGCCCTCCCATAACCATAGGTTCCAACTCCCCCTCTCTCAGCTCGTTTAGCCTAAAGCTAGGTTGATGGCCTAGTCCTTACCTAAGAAACCTCTCTCTACTACTTAAGCAAATCTAAAATCTCATCTACCATGAGGTCCCTTGTAGTCTCTGGCTAAAGAAGTTATCCCCAAGCCCTACTCTATAGTATATGAACCATAGAAGTCAAGGACATGCCACAAAATCCAAATCCAAAGAGGCAACCTGATCCTCAAGAATTTTTTTACCACATGTTGGGGGATGAGGACCTACATGATCCCTCCCACCCAGCATCTAGGATGGCAACATTAATATTTATCGTTTGGGTGCTTGCCCCCCTCATATGATAAATTGCTTGCCCTTAAGCCTCCATCCCCTTGGGAAGGCATATCCAAGTCCCAAATGACCTAGCTATGACATTGTCCCACTATGCCTAGCCAATGTGGATGCATTGCTCTAGTATAGGTCCATCTCCTACCAAAATCCTCCATGAATGAGGGGATCGCTTGCCTAAGATTACCAGCTAGACAAATACCATCAAAACCTAAAAAGGATATGCATCATGATGGGATATCCCATCCCTAGTGGATAAAGCCTTTAAGATGATCCCATCCCTGTGAGGGAAGCCTTTGAGAATATCCATCTATGAGGCTGTTGCCATTGCCCTCTTGTGTGAAGGGTGTTCTTGAAAATCCCTCACTGAAGCAAGAGATCCAAGGGATTTAAGTCTAATGGGCTCCCAAATAGCACATAAGGTGGATGATATCCTACCAAATGGTGACCAAAGTGGCTACTAGGGGAACCTGATGTTGACCTTGAATGGTCTAGGAAAGGATTATGCACAGTTCCGGACATCCATTGCCGTCCGTGAAAAATTTCTTGATTTTGAGGAGTTGATTGCTCTTCTAATTTCTGAAGAGCAGAGAAATGGTGGTGCATCTTCTTCAGTAGGAACTTCAAAAGAAGTTGTCTTCTACTCAAATGCTGGCAGAGGTAGAGGCAAAGGTAGAGGAGGCCGATCTGCAACAAGGAAATTAATATTCACCGTCGTCTGTGCCGACTCCAAGTAATAAACCCACCACTGAAGCATGTCCTCCTTGTAGCTATTTTCCTCCTTCTTCAGGTCTATTTCTGTGAGGATTTCATCCAACATCATTTTTAAGATAGAACAAAAGCATTCCAAATTCTTTTGTGTATGCCGTAGATTTGATGTAGGTGGATCAATGTACAAAGTTTGGATCGGTGTACAGAGTTTTGGCACTAGATTCTGTAATGGGCTCTTAGTTGTGTCTACATTGCACTTAATAAGGGAGAGAGTTCATTGAGTCTGACCTTCTCATTCTTCAATCTCATGTTAGTTGTCTAATCTAAATCTTTCATCTCACATTAGTCATTCAATCAAAATCTTTCATGGTACAATAGTTCACTAATCAAAATCTTTCAGTCTCACATTATTGATCTAATCGAAATCCGCGCTCCTGCAGAGAGTGCCGCTGGTGGGGCAATGGGGACTGAACTCATTGTTGTTCCTCTGAATCGTGTTTGCCACCCATGTAGCCGACCTGCCTTGGGGAGGACTCTCTGGCCATTGCTAGATTTGAAGCATTGCCTGCTGCATCTTCTCTTCCTGGAGTAAAGCATTGGGAATACGAACCCCCTGGGAGTGCACGAAGAGGCTTCTCTACAAAGATATAGTGAGCAACCCAGATGTTCCAAGAGGTGATGCTAGACACCGTCTTCTAGCACTTACTTGTAGCAAAGGAGAGAAACTACATCATATGCCTCTATCATTATGAGAATAAGTTATCCCCAAATCTTGTAGGCTAGGGAGACTCAATCAATGGAGGAGGCATGCCCTCCCTCCATCAACCACACAAACATCCCCCAAGTGAATTAACACTGCATCCTGTCACCATAATCTAAAGGGCTACCAACCATATCCTTTGCATAGTCAAAGCAACCTAGAAGAAAATGAGGATTGTCTATAGGCCTCTGACTATGTAGCAAAGGCATATATCATCCACCTGCATCTACTCCAACCATGGGCCAAAATGGGCAATCCTCCATGTGCTGCCATCTAAAAGATGTAGGAGATCTTTTAGGGCCTGAGCGTCCACAAAAATGACCAAAATCAAGAAATCACCTCCAAAGAAACTTGCTACTCCAACTAATGGTACTCTCTAAGGGAGACTAGGCTAATATTTCCAATGAATTCTCCACCCGATCCAAGTGGTGTAAGAGAAAAAAGGCACTTCCTCAACTTTTTTTGAGCACCCTATGCAAATAGGCAAAAAGAACTCCCTAGGATCATAGTGTATCTCTTTGAGAGGCCAACCCTCCCATAACCATAGGTGCCAACTCGCCTTCTCTTGCTACTAAGCCTAAAACTATGTTGATGGTCTAGTCCTTACCTAAGCAACCTCTTTGGCCCTACTTTGTAGAATATGAACTAATAGGATCCAAGGAACTACCACAAAATCTAAACCTAGAGACACATCCCTGCCTTAAGAATTATTTGCACCACATTGTGATCTAGGTTGAGGTCCTATGCATTCCCTTCCACCATGCCTCTAGGATCATGACATCAACATCTATTATTTGGGTACCTGCCCCCCTTAGATGAGAAATTGCTTGCCCTCATGCCTTTATCCCTTCAATAAGGCATCTCCAAGTCCAAAATGACCTAGCTAGGCCATTATCCCACTGTGTCCAACCAATGTGCATCTGTTGCCCTAGCATAAGTCCCTCAAGTTCTCGAACCCTCTAGTGACCAATGAATGACACCTATTGAAATCCTCCAATCATGAGGGGCTAGACTATCCAATTTTTATTAGGAAAACACTACCAAACCTGAAGAAGGCTCTGCATCAAGGGAGATCCCACCCTTATGAGGGAAACCTCTAAGAAGACCCATCTATGAGGATGCTTCCACAATCCTCCTATGCAAGGGGTGTTCCTAAAATCCCTCATGAAGTAAGGTCTTCAAGGGCTTGGAGCTTGATATGCTCTTAGATATCGCACAGGGTGTAGATGATATCCTACCAAATGGCAACTAGAGTAGCTACCAAGAGAACGTGAGATGCTCCCAGAGCATATGGAATGCATAAAGAGCCTTAAGCTATGACAAGTGGATAAGGCAAATGAATTTTGTAGGGACTGATATTGTGGCAAGGTCACATGCACACTAATTTTCCCCTGCCCTTCTAAATAAAACATAGAAATCATCAATAAATAGTTTAATTTTTTTGTTAAATGTTGGAATAAGAGTCACTATAAATGTCAAAATTTGAAATTATTGACACTTATTTCAAGTTTATTTGGATTTTGAAGGAGTTTTTAAAAATTTTGCATCATTTTCTTATTTTTGTTTCCTTCCTTATTTTTGTTTCCATTTTCCAAGTTTCATGCCTTCCAATCTTGAGACTTGCCATCCGTCTCCCATATCACCCCAATTCCCTCTTCTCTCTCTCAATGTTCCCCTTCCATAGCACCCCCAAATCTCTCAAGAACTCTCCCACATCCTTCTTCTCCTTTTTGCACCCCCTCTCTAGCTCTTGCAAGCATTTGGAAGAGGTCCTCTCACTTTCCAAGCTTAAATGAGTATTACCATGTCACTCTCCCTCTCCCTCTCCCTCTCTCGCTCCTTTTCACTTCCCCTAGCCCCCCATCCTACTCTCCCTCCCCATGTCGCTCCCTCTCTTCCTCTCCCTCCCACTCTCCGTCTTTCCCACCCCCATCCTACACTCTCTCCACCTTTCTTCCCCCTCCTTCTTGCACTCTTCTTATTTCCCATTTGGATCTATTCTCTTCTCCCTTTCCCTCTCCCTCTCCCTCTTTCCCTCTCCCTCTTTCCCTCTCCCTTCCCTTGCTCTTTAGGAAATGTGCATTGGTATTTGGAAAATGCAGCCGTCCACCCCCCCACACACTCTCTCTCTCTCTCTCTCTTTCTCTCTCTCTCTCTCCCCCTCCCTGACCCACCTAAGTTAAGCTCCATGGCTTAGCCATGGGCAAGTAATGCCAGAGAGTAGCTCTCCAAAAATTCCCTAGTTTATCTCAAAGGTTGCCACCTAAAAACCATAGTCATTTATCTCAAAGGAAGATGTTCAAGTTGTTATTCATTTTCCACTTAACTCTATCATTTGCGACTTTGATATTGTAACAGTGGGGCAGCCTAGTAATAAGACATTATCTTTCTTTGTAGTTTCCAATCCTATGATGATACGATTGCCACAGCTAAATGTCACTTGACATTATGAAAGAGCTATCGTTAATGGCTTCAATTATGAGATTTTCAATATCCTTTTCCTACTCATCCAAGGAATATGGTATACATTGTTACTGAGAGCTTCTCAATACTTCAAATATGGGATTGATCTTTAAGCTAAGGAAAACCCTTTTAAATCAATTGAATTACCATAGTCCTTAAAAGAGAGTATGGTAGGGAGGGATTTATAGGAGTTTCTAAAGTGTTCACTATTTGTTCATATTTAGTTGATGCTGTCTAAAATGAGGGTTATAATGATAAATAAGTAAGTATATTGTATATTCCTTTGAGAAATATACTAGCATGGTTGGCGTCAAACATTATCGCTCACACTTTTCTGCTCGTATGTTTTTGCTCGAAAAATGTGCACGTCCGAATTATTGAGAACTAAAAGAATAGATGAATGGGGTACTCAAGCCCCTAGCCACATTGGGGACCCAACTAGAGAGGCAATCTAGCCAAGATTGCTTTTAAAAAGTCATACATTAGTGTGCGAGTGATCTTGTTTTGCATGTTATTACCAAGCTTGATAATTTCTATATGAGGTCAAACCAAAAATCCTAAGTCTAGGTGAGTCTGTATGGTAGGCATAGCACCCACATGCACTAGAAGCTCACAAGTCCTTGGTAACCAGTTGCATTGCAAAAATGTAAGGCTTCTGTGAGCCTTGCCCATGGAGAGGAAGAGGAGCTAGTTACAAAGGAGTGCATCGGGAATCCTGCGTGATCATTTGTTTACCCTGGACCCCACATCATTCGACCATGATTTTGAAGCCTGATTCTACCTTGTCCAACTGGTCCGATTTTGCCCAATTCTGCCTTGTCCAACTGGTCCATCATGGTCTAATGACTCCAACCAATATGCTCTTGCTTTTAGCATGTAGTTTCATTCTATGTTTCTATAGCAAAGGAGCCTCAAGTCTCTAATAATGAGGTATATGTTTAATGTCCTATAACTATTGGTTTGTGAGGAGGAGAAAAGCTAGGGAGAAACTTGCACTTAATATGTGTATTAGGGGTACCATTATCTAAGCATTAGTAAAGTGAGGATTTAAAAGTTCCCTTTCTATTAAGCAATGCCTTGATAATATATCAAATTATATGCCCATGATCACTTGCGATACTAGAATGGTAAAGTCATTCCGACACACACCACAAAGTCATGCCATCATCACATTCAAGACATGGGAGAATAGGTTAGCAACAATCATTTGCCAAACCAAAGACTTGAAAGGCACCAAGGTATGGATAGCAAAATATATCACCCGTAACAGCTTAAGATGAAGGCTAATGAACTAAGTATGGAAACTCGAAAGAATGGAAAATGGGCAGTATATTGTGAAGGCATTGTTCTCTTTAAATATTCCAAATTGGTTAAGACATCAACTTAGATATGGAGACACTTGATGTATAAATGATGTAACACATAAGTGTTATAAGACATTAGGATACTATATGTTCTTAACTGACATTTTGGTATTTAAGGCTCATTCTTATTTCTTTAGTCTCGTAGACCTATTAGCCTTTCATAGATTATATAATATAATTTCTTTCTCTCTACCACCCTTTGCCATTTCTTTTCTCATCCCCTCTCATTTCCCCTGTCATCCTCTCCTTCTTTCTCTCTCTAGCCCTTATCATCCTTGCCCTTTCCCCTCACCCATCCCTCTCACACCTCATTGTCCATCCAATCCCTCATCTCCTCTCTCTCTATCTCCTTTCCTCCCATTAAAAAAATATAGCTCTATTACTCAAGAAAGGGGAATAAAGGGAGGAAACCTTGAGTACAAGATATAAGGCCACAATGGGAAGCACTAGTTGAAGGGAGGAGAGTGTATACCCAAAAATGACTCATCTACTATAGTAGGAGCTTGACTTCTCTTTTGAAGCCCTCTTTCAAAGTAGTGGACCAATGATACACATCCATAGGTTGCTAGCTTAATATCTAGCCATCAAGATTTGGTGAACCTATATACTATTCTATTGATTGTGATGGGGGGCTCATTATGGATGCAAATAGGAATGCTCTTAAAAATGTGACGTGTGCACTCCAACTATAACACTCACTCATATATGCTCTCAAGAACTCAAAACAATTAATGCAATGCAAGAATATGGTGTCTTTAGTAGCTTTACCTTCCCAAAACTTGTATTGGCCACATGCTCCTATTTATTCCAATGACCCTCAAGGTAGAGTCAATATTACTTTATAATAATTACAAAAAGAACTCAAATTAAAGAGCTTAAAACCATCACCTTTCAAGATTCTATGGTAGATTGAAGGTTGGTGGTGCCAAAGGTTATGTCAATAGATGTATGCATCAAGAGAAATGAGGCTTACTCCATTTATAATGATTCCACCTATTTGAAGGTGTTTGCAAAGTATTGTGCCCATCGGATATGCTTTGCATTGTCGATTAAGCATAAAACATCAAAGTCACCACGGGCATATGCCTCAATTAGAATTTTATTCTAAAGTGGTCTAGCTAGGGCATCCTTCTTGTTAAACTATTCTATTGTCTGGTAAATTAGGGCCCTCATGTTAAGGTTTCATTCACATAGCTTCCAATTTTCCAAGATGTCCATAAATTTCTCCAAATTACGTAATTAAATTTCCCAAAGGTAGTAGTTCATTTGCAGGGGGATGATCCAGCTGCACCCCCAAAAATGGGTCATTTGCACACTTCAGATAAGCATTTTAAAATGATTTTAGTAGAAGTGTTCAAATGACCTACTTTTGGATGGTCTAGCCACTCCTAAAAAAGTATTCTATTCCTTGAGTAGATCAAGGCACTTAATTTAGGGTTTCATCACGTGGCTTACAATTTTCCAAATTGTCCATAAATTGATCCAATTATCTCACAAAAATTTCTAAATGTAGTGCTTCCTTTGTAGAAGAAATGCCTTGGCTAGACCCCCCAAAAATAGGTCATTTGCACACTTTTACTAAGTGTTTAAAATGCTTAGTAGAAGTTTGCAAATGAGTCATTTTTTAGGGGTCCAGCTAGGACATCCCCCTGCAAATGAACCGCCACTTTTGGAAAATCTAGTTAGGTAATGTGGACCAATTTAGATACTTTGGAAAATTTTTGGCCATGTCAATGAAACCTGGACATTAGGTCCCCAATCTACTAAATAATGGAACACTTTTGCAGGAAGGATGCCCTGGTTAGGCCCCCCAAAAATGAGCATCATTTGCACTATCCTACTAAGCATTTTATAATTCTTAGTAAAAGTTTGCAAATAACCCATTTTTGGGGGGTCCACAGCCCCCCTACAATGAAGCACCACCTTTGAAAATTCCAGGTCATGTGAATTGCCAACAGGGGTAGGCTATAATTCAGCAAACATTGGCTTGATGATGGGCTTCTTTCTAGAATATGCTTCACGGTTTGTCCTCTCTTAAAGTGTCTTCATGATAGTTTGATTCTCTAGTTCAAGGTATGTACAACTTTGTTCACTAGATCTACCCAAAAAAACCATTGCAAATTATTTCCTTTCATTTGGGACTAGCATTGCACTAATCCTATAGAGGTCTTTCTCTGCTACCCCTCTAGCAATCACCACTCCTCTTGTGGCTTTGGATTGGATGATTACATCATCATCATTCAAGACCACACTCATCCCATTTCTTGCAAAATGGCTGACAAAAAAAAGGTTCTTACATAGAACCAAGACATAAAGTATAGCTTTTAGTCCTTCTCTTCCACATTGGTGGTCCTAGTAAGGTTTTGATTCCCTTGAAGGGATATCTCTAGTTGTCACCCTAGTTGTCACCCACATTGAGGAACCCACTTTGATGAGGGTCTAGAACCATTACTAGGTCTCCATGATATTTCTTTACACATTGCTATCCACATACCAGTCACATCACGAGCCAGGGTTTTGCAAGCATGGAGCACTTTTCCAACAATCTCAACAAACTAATCCTCTTTCTGATAACATCTATTTGGATTAGTTTTGCTTTAATGGGGGTGCTCCATTGTTGATCCACTCTCTTACTCTAGTAGTATTTGGCATAGTATCTTAGTTTTCCATAGTTGAACACTATTTGTGCTTCTTGTTCAGCCCATCCTTCCCACTAGTAATTCATCATCACACTTGCTCTTTCTAGATTTGTCTTTGTTGTATTTGTTCATGAGAAAATTTTGGTCTCTAGATGCACCAAGTGCCTTCTTGTTATAGTAGCTCCATGAACCATGGTTGTTACAAGCACTTGTAGCTTTATGAGATCGCACCCACTCGTCTGGAAATTTAAAACAATTCTCTCTTTTGACAAACTGCTACTATTTGATGTTTGACATCTTCACCTTCATGATGTCATCTTGCACCACATCTCCCTCATCCATCTTCATATTGTAGAACTTGAATTTGAGGTGGAGGGTCTAGGCTTCATTATATATTAGCCTTGAGCATCCACTTGAGTACCTACTAATGTTCTAGATAATTGAGGGTGTAATAGAACAATGTCACTAGTTGATGATGATTGCTAGGGCCTTTGCAACCTACAATATGATATCCAAACCTATTTCAAAGCTCACCACACCATTTTCATTTTTGTCTATAGGTCTCAACTCTGTTTTGATTGTAAAATGGTAGACTCCTTTAATAGCAAGTTGACTTCAAAATTTTATCTTCACAAATGATATTTTGATCCATCAAACTTTTTTGTTTTCCCAAAGTTACTAAGGGAAAATTGGCTAGCCCTCTTGAAATGAACTTTGACTAAGTTAGGCAAATTAATACATACAAACTTTCCCTCAATCCAAGAGGAACTCCTTCCATTCTGCATTGACATAGACTACAAGAGCTTTCAATAACTAGGCTCTGATACCATGTCAAAAACCAATGGATATCCTCCGCTTATGCAGCAACGATTCCTTTTATTCAGGATCCTACATTTGGAGCTTCTCTCAATCCTACATCAATTGGTACCGTCAAAAAAACACAAAAACACAATGCTTGCCCATAATATACTTATGCCAGATTATTATATAGGTGATCATACCAACCATCCTTGATTATGCACATCTCATTAAAGAGCCTCAATCCTCTTGACCATTGCTTGAATATACACCAACACTATAGCTTACTACAACAATGACTTCTCTTGGGATGTGTGGACCTTATGTGCCTCCAATTGAGGGCTTCAGTGGGATCCATGCATTGGCTTCCTTCAACTATGACTTCAGCTTGTGATCTGCCCTTACTGAGCGACAATGTGGTATTGCTTTAGTGTCAAGACTCTTCCTCAACTGGCAGTACTATGCTATTACTAACTCATGTTGCTCTATTGTCTCTCTACTGCAACCTGGCCACACATAGCATGGGTGATCTTTGTGCCTTGCTATGCAACTAATTTTTTGTTGCTCTAGTGTCTCGTTTATTATCTACACTCAACCGCTCTCATCTCAAGCCCTTAACTTGGCAATCAACTTTTTTAATGCCCTTATCAAGAAATCTCCTTATATTTCACCATCTAATAAGTTTAAGAGTGATTTCATTTTGTGACTCTTGGAGCTATAATTCAACTTTGACAAATGGTGAGTAGCCCTTGATTTCCAAATAAAGAATCGTACTAGATTCCTATTTTAAATTTGTTCGAGATGCTTGTGATATTGTGTTATCATGGTTAAGACTCCTACCTTTTCGAATGAAGTTTGATTTTTTATCTCAGGTCCTAGTCTAAGTTGCTTATCCAAAATCAAGTCTGAGTTTCCAATCAAATCCTAGTTGCCTATGTAGATCCCAATGCTTATATAGCATCTAGCTTCATTGAAATTCCTTGGGATCCAACCGAGTTTCTATCACCTACCTCATTGTCCTCCTAATATGGCACTCGCATATGAGACAATGATTTCTAACATTTATCGCATCTTGTACCACATCCTCTTAATAATTTTGAGTTTTGGAGACCTATATGTATAATATACGAATAGCTATCTCACATTAACATTAATCTTTAGTCCTCAAAAGATGGAAAAAAGGGTACTCATTTTAACCATTTTGTTTCCTTAATTTAATTGAATACTTTAATTGCATCAAATTGATGGAATACATTCAATATTTAATTTAGAAGGCCCTATCTAGCTAATGAACAATTTTGAAAGAAGTACGTTAATGATCAATGGTGGAATCCGTTGAGAGCATACCAACATTTCAAGTGTGCTGAGGGGAGGCCTGGGCCTTATCACAAATGTTACCATGCAATAGACCATTTTACACCATATGAGATAAGAAAAAGACCATTTCAGGTGCTGAGGGGAAGTGTATGCCTATCATAAATGTTACCATGCAATACATCATTTTATACTTTATAAGATAAGAAAGAGAACCTTTCCAAAAATGTGAACTTGTTTATGCAATATGCTAAATCATTTTTTATGATGAGTTACTCTAGTAATAAAAAATACTTTGTAATGTTTTTTTTCCAAAAAATCCTTTTTACTCCTCCTAGAAGGACATGTAGATGGAAACTAAGACATTTTCCATCTAGGTAGTGAACACTTTTGGAATAAGTACACTAAGGATTACTTATGAGAGCACTTAAAGGTAGCACATGTCCACACATTTATGATGAATTGTGGCATCCCTTGAGAGCATGGAAACATTTCAAGTGCCAAGTGGAGGTGGAGGTGTAGGCCTTATCATATATGTTGCCATGCAATAGACCATTTACATCATATAAGATAAGAAAAAGAACCTATGGACTTGTTTTATGCAATATGCCAAATCACAAAACCATTGAAGTCAAGAGCTCAATGGTTTTGTGGGGAAAAAAAGGGAAAAAAAGATAGGGGATCCCACAAAATTGTGACAATGTCATTAGCCCTTTCCTAGACATCACATGCTTTAAATCGGCTAGAATCGATGTATTTAATGTTTCCACATATCTTAAATCATTGAGTTCATGCTCTTCTCTTCTAGTAACAAGATTCTGTTGCTCTCCATGAAATACATATCATCAAAAAATGTGTATTCAATCTTAATAATATTGTGTGAGTGCTCATTGAGAGTACTTAGCTTTTTAAAGTAACTTTATTATTGTACTTGTATAATTGAATTGATACTTCTTTGCATATCAATCTTCAACTAAGAAATCAATAGAAATCATTTTAGACATTGTTAACTTCATTCTCAGCACTTAATAAAAAGAATAGTTTGCATTACTAAAGAATATTTAGTTTGTCCTTTTTTTTCATGTATGTTAATATATTAATGCATGTTAAAATTTGATTATTCATTTATGTTAATATCTTAATGCACATTCATCTAACTATTATCTTTTAATAAGATTTTGAAAACACAGTTTTCATCTACATATCCATCTAGGATGAGTGAAAAGGTACTTCTAGAGAAAATGTTCTTTCATAGTATTTTTCATTACTAGAGCAATGCTTCAGAAAATATGAAAGACTTTGAAAAGCATTTAGGGCTGAAAATAACCTGAATTTTACAGTTTCACCAAGCATTATGAGACTTAAATTAGGGAATTGTTTTTTCCATTTTCTATTTTCCATTGGAGCTTAAATAGTATACAAACAATGGTGGGTGGATTTGGACAAATTGCAATCCGCTTTTGAATAATTTGTATTTCTACCTAAGTTGCATTAATTCATTTGAAAAAAAAAATTAATTCGTAAAAATGGGTCAAATATGTGTTTTTTTCAATTAAAAATGGAGAAACCGAATTATCCAATTTTATTTATATGAATACCTTTATTCGTACGAGTAAATTGATTCGTACAAATACAAGCAGTATAAGCAAACTAAGCCTTCATTTGCAGCCTGTATTCGGATGAATACTCCATCATTTGCTTCCTATATACCTACCTCCTAATGCCCCCACCTACCTACTAGTGCACCAGTTTTGCTCTCGGATAGGTAAACTTATCTCCCATGTTCGCGAGTGGCACTCATCTCTCTTATGAGAGTTGTATGTTGCAGTCTCGCTTTCAATATTCATGTTTGCATTTGGGGCTAGCACTCTCTTATGAGAGTTGTGTGTTGCAGTCTCGCTTTTAATATTCATGTTTGCATTCGGGGCTAGCACTCATCTCTTTTACGAGAGTTGTGTGTTGTAGTCTTTGCTTTGATTTTAATGTTTGTTTTTTGCCTAAGGCTGGCACTCATCTCTCTTGTGAGATTTGTGTGTTCAAACTCGGTTTCAGTATTCATGTTTGCATGTTTGCATTTGGGGCTAGCACTCATCTCTTTTACGAGAGTTGTGTGTTGTAGTCTCTACTTTGATTTTAATGTTTGTTGTTTATCTAAGGCTGGCACTTATCTCTCTTGTAATAGTTATGTGTTGCAGTCTCATTTTTATGATGCTTAGTCTAGCACTCATCTCTCTTATCAATCTTGAGAGTTGTGTGTTGCAGTCTAAGTTTAAAGATGTTTTCATAGACACTTTGTCTGTCTCTCATGTCTCTCTTTAGAGTTGTGTGCTACAGTCTAAGCTTGATATGATGTGATGTGTTCATAAACACTATAGGTCTAGCACTCAACTATCCCTTGATTGTTGTGGGTTAGAGTTAAAGCCTAGTATTAGATGTACGTGAATGGTTAGTCAACACATTCACAAGGTCTCATAATAAATTTGTTGTGATTTGATTGTGTTTTTAGATGAGTCAAAATGTAGCTTGAGCATCTGTGAATTTGTATGCTTTGTTATTTGTCATTGCTGGCACATTCAATTTTGAATTATGTGTTGTAGCTTCATTGTTGGAATTTGTGGCTCACTTGGGAGAGATGATAAGGCATGATCTCACTCTTAATGAATGTCGATCGGAACATCATTTGAGATCACTTTTAACGATGGCTAAGGGTGGAGTGAGGGCATTGCGTGAACAATTTCTAGATGTTTTCAAGACAGTCTTCAGTTCTTTTCATGCATCACTTTGCATTGGAGAGTCGGCAATGTCTTGGTCAAATAAATCAAGACATCCTTGCCTACAACATAAAGTGGGAGCATCCCGCCATAGAAGCTAGAGTCACGTACATAAAAAATGTGTGGTGAGCCTTCAAGGGCAAGGGAGCTACCTCATCCTTCCTTCATTCCAGCTGTGCACCCACGTCCTCAGCACCCACCACCTCAAGTACCATTGCATCCCTAAGTATCATTGCATCCCTCCCTCCATAGCCACAACTGCTACATCCCCTACATCCATTGCATCCCCCCCTCCATAGCCACAACCGCTGCATCCCCTACATCCACTGCATCTCCTGCATCCACAACCACAACCATTGCATCCCCCACAACCACCGCTTTCCTTTTTTGCACATGGTTCCTCACCCCCTATATCACCATATCCACACCCGACTTATGTTCCAGAACCCTCGAACTGGCGACATCATGATTTCACACATTTTGCACATCCCCACAAACATCTAGATAGGTTTCCCTCTCCTTTGCACTCATCCATATTTGCACCCACATCCCCCTCGCCTTCACCAGTAGGACCCATTGAAGCGAAAAACAAGATGCTCAACCCATTGAAGCGAGAATGTCGCAGCGATTAGCACACTTCTCCAATGATGGGATGTTCAATTCACATCAGTAGTAGCTATGGACACCGATGCCTCTTGCAATGTTAGCATGTGCCACATTTCCATTAGCTCGTTTGATCCCTATAAATTTATGCCTGCAAAGTGTTGAAGCACTCTAGGGGACAGCAGAGGATTTGCAGACGAAAGCATTGGCGAAAGCCATGATGTCACATGCCCTGGCATCATCTGAGCTATAGGTCTAGTATCTGATACTAATCTATTAATAATCATCCTGTTTTGGAATGGAAATAATTTGTATAGACGGATGACCTATCTTGGACATGATGGAAAGAGGCCCTCTTGAGCGGGACAAAGAGATGATGTAGAAATGCCTGTGTCCATCAGCATGTTTTTATATTCTAAGTGCACTTGTATGCACTGTTCATTACATGCACCAACATAATGTCCTACATAATGATTTGCATGCACAAAACATTATGCTTCATTTCTTAGAGTCATTTGAAGAAGTGTATCTTGGCATTTGTGATTAGGGAATGATGACATCGACGAGAACCAACAAGCACAGTCTAACATTGAAGAGTAATAGCCCACGACTATTACGACTTTTGCTCAGAGATTTTGCCATGTAGCTCTGGAGTGCCTTTCCACTAATCCCCCACCTTTAGTACTACACAAGATGTGTACGCAATGTCCCACCATATAAGATGATAGATGTTTGTGTACCACTGACTTATACTGGTCCTGCACAAGCTTTGATCACGTGGCTGCGACGACTTGCAGTCCAAGGAAGGCACATAGACCTAGACAACCATCTGCCAACAGCAAAGTTTTGTAGTGTTTTTCATATTGCAGCAAGCTGTGGTTTGCAACTCAGTCCCAACTAAGGATTTAGACTACCAAATGTGTGATACAACCTTGTACATTTTGTGACATGATGGCTCATAACATGATCATTTTTTGTATATTATTGAGTCCTCATTCCATGAAAATTACTTTCATATTGTTTGTATATAATTTGAAATTAAGTAACTGTACGATTTTAAAAAATAAGTAAATTGAAATTAACATTGCTACAATTTAAAAAGTGTCATGTTGCTATGATTTTAAAAAAATAAGCAATTTGAAATTAAGTAATTTGTTTGAATAAGTGTCATGCTACTATGATAAGTGTTATGTTGCTATTATTTGATATGGTTTAATGCAATTATCATTATTTTATACATTGCTGCACATTCTTGATGCATTAATTGTGTCATTTTTTAGTGTTCATTTTAGGATTGAAATGAGCACAGAGGGAGAGAATGTACTCGATCAGAAGCATCCCAAGGTATTTATGGACACACCTCAAGATGATGTAGGGTCTCAAGAGGCCATATGTGGATGAGCAACTGAATTGTGCTAAAGCTTAAGCAATTTTGAATGAGTAGTGAGAGATGCTTGAAAGGGAAGGATTAGGTTTGTTCGCCACAAGTCCTATGGGCCATGCAAGGTGAGCCACTATCTCTCCAACAAGTGGCCAAGCTTTGTTCAAGTGAGTTCGTAAGAAACACATCGTTTCTTCAAATTGGGTGTGCTAAAAATAAGTACTCATAGCCCAAGTTATCTGATCTATGACACAAGGCTCTTATGCACATTCTACTCTAGCGATTCATAGAAGTTGAAGGGAACATGCCAAACAATCAACAAATTCCCGTGCACTTCATCTAGCAAGTGTACATACATGATTTCTTGCATCAATGTGTAGACTAGACCGATAGACACCACTTGTCAGGCACATGAAAGGGACATCCTACTTAGCGCAAGCAAGCAAGGGTTGAGAAAGAGCCAACATCTCAGAGGCCTCCCGTACTGACTCCACAGGCACACAATGACCTTATCAACATAGCTATGTCGGCCATACCTCTTAGTCAATAGGGTGTTACCATGAAGGACTTGCAAGCTGAGATTGCAAGACAAGCCAAAGAGATTGAGGACTACGAGCACGTGTCCACACCCTAGAGGCGTAGCTCCAGCAATACATAACCAATTTTGGGACTTAGATGCAGAAGATGATGTTGATACATTTGATATTGCAGACTTGACCAATATGGATAGCCAGGATGCAGGACCTGGCACTCATGGTACTTCTGATGTGGACCCTAGCACATTTGTCCATTGAGATTTTTTTCACACAAACCTATTTTATGAGACATTCTATTGTGAACATGTGTATCTCGATTGTGGAACACAATTTTGTAAAGATGATCTTGAAATATATTTACTCTATTTAAATGCAATTTTCTGAAGATGTTACGATCCATTAACTCCAATGCACAATTCTTTCCAAGGTGACATGTTCAGAAAAAAGAAGGCAATATGGACACTCGAGCATTATAAGAATACAACAAAGCATACATGCACCTAAATTAAATGACAATAATTTCCCACAAATGCTTACGTACAAGTCAGGAAGACATCATTGAGATGGATACAGTCGTATGTGATCTTTCATCACTTGACATATTCTCATATCCATCCCCTAACATTTGTGCACAACACCCTAGATTGTAGCCAACACCGGTACGATATCATCGATCTCTTCGACTTCACTGCTGTCGCTAACTGCTGTCGCTAAGAAGCTCAAGTTCATCCTTTTCTTCACTAAATGCACCCTCAGCAACAACTTCTATAGTCAAGCATTGTTCGGCAATTCTCATTGCATTAGATCCCCTTGCTACCCTTGCCGCAACATTAACCCTTTAACAGCCATAGATTTCTAAAGCAATAAACCAAATTTGCAGCACTTGATGGCTTTAACCAATTGCATCTTTTTGAATGAATAAAATCATACACTTCAATTTTGCTCACATGCTCCTGATGATGTAGCAATAAAGAGCACAGGTGTTGCAACATGCTACAATTCCAATGTTTCTCTGCCATATTCCTTCCACCAAGTATTTGCAATGGTCATCTTAATAGCATCAAGATTCCAAGGATCACCAAAAGAACCTTCACGATTTGTATACTTCACTCGTTGTTGATAGGCCAATTTGCCTTGCTCGCCTAGAAGCAAGTTTTGACAAACCTCTCGAAAGTTACCTATGACTTCTAGATTTTGTGATTGAGCATGCATTTGGTATTGTGGATGTACCGCAAACACATCTCCGTGCAAAGGGGTGTGCATTTGCTTCCATCTCTTATCAGCTAAAAGCAAGACCTGTTGCTTTTCCTTAGCTACAAAGCGCACAGATTCTCTAACTTGGCGTATGGCTTCGGACATCTTCCAATATACGTTACCCATAACAAAGGCATCTACGTCAACTACTCTCAATACAGGCACAAATGGCTTAACACCTTCTTTGTTTTTTTTCTACATTTCTCCAAAATGCAGATGACTGTACAAGATGTGCACCTCTATTACTCGGTATTGTGTACTCACGCTTCTTCTCAAGCTAGTTCATCCATCGTCTATAGTAACAGTCTTGATTAAAGCATGGCGCACTTCCAACAATCAACAAGCACAAGAAAAGATGTGGCAAATCTAGTTTGATAAAATTGTCTTAGTGTCTTCGCTGAGTGCTCTCTGAATACTGCATGCAAGTATTGATGGCTCTTTATAAAACTAACAATCACATTAGCATCTTGTAGCATTGCAATTGTCCAATATCTTTCAACAACAAGTTTAGAGTATGAGCACCACAAGGCACCCATGTAATTGTGGGATACTTTGCTGTTACCATCTCACCCCGGTCTTGTAGTTTGATGCATTATCTGTTACTAATGCAGAAACATTCTCAATGCCACCAATTTTGGGAATTGTTCTTTTATATATTTTGAAAATATATGCTGCAACTTTTTCTTTTAGGCTTGCTTACTAGTCCATCCATCAAAAGCAAGAGTGCACCCGTATGGAGGAATAAATTCCAAGATATTTTTTTTAAAGGCAATCTTCCACAGTCTTTTTAACTCTATCAAGATGATCCGTTCTTATTTTGTTATAATATGGCATAACAATTCCTAGTCTAGCGCATGACTTCAAGGCATGATGGAACATCTCGTCTCATTGAATGGTATTCCTTTTTTTTCAAATGCTTCCGCCCATCTTAACTGCTCTTCATGCACTTGTTGTCAAAGAAAACCATCCTCCATAGATGATTGATCTCCTCTTTCTTTTGCTTACTTGGCTGGCATGTATTGCATCAAAAGTGACATGCAACCCATTTGTTTGTAAATCTACACTCCCATTACATGCTGATGTGGGGGTTAAAGGACCCTGTGCCTTAACCCCAGTTATGCACAATACTCAAACACACACATATATATGGATGACATAGAAGATTAGAGTGTTTTGCACCCACCAAAAACTTGTGGCTCTCTTCTCTCTCTCTCTCTCTCTCTCTCTCTCTCTCTCTCTCTCTCTCTTCCGTTCCGCTTCTGTTGAGAGCACTCTCAACTGGTATTAGAGCTCAAGTGGTCTATCTGATGCTTGTGGGTGGTCTAGCTGAGCCCGTATGTGTTCCTAGAGCCCAGTGCCTATGTGTGTGAGCATGGAGCTCAAAATCTGCTGTTGTAGCTCTGTGGGAGGAAGAATAAATTCTGTGGGAAGCTCTGTGGGTGACTTTACCTACTTGGTGTATAGAGACATAGAAGGAACCTTTGGAAAAGTTGCTTTGGTTATTCTGAGTGGTTTTTGCAAGCCTGCACATGGTTTTAGAGCAAAAAAGATATTTTTTTACGATTCCCCTGTTCCTCTCGACGACGATTGAGAGTTCGAAATGACTTGCTGCGCCAACCATTGCCTATTTTTGGTGTCCATTACACTTTGGGAGTTTGAAAACCCCTTCATTCTTGAATTTGGGATCATTTCATTGGATTTGTGACTCAATGTCTCTGATTCAACGTTTTTCTACTAGTGTGTTGGAACTCAAGTTTGAAGCAACCATTTGCTAATCTGTTAGTATCATGTCATTGATGCTGTGTATGCAAAGATTGTAGTGGTTTTGAGGCATCTCGGGTTTTACTTTCAGCAGCGATCATTGCCTTAAGGTCATGATTTTGAACATACCTTATGCATATCACTCTGGTTGCAGTGTCTGAGGCGTGTGCGCTTATTTGTGGTTTGCATTGGGTTGTAATGGATGCTTTATAAGCCATTGGGATGCCCTGTGATCCTTGTTCGATGCATTGATAGGCCCAAATTTCCTTGTGGGATGCTTTATTGATGAACGTTTAGCACTTAGATGCTATTTTATGCTGAGGGACAGCTTTGACACATTGCAGTTGATGCACTGACAGTGCTATGCTCTCTTGGATGAGCCATTATTGATGCTTATGCCCATAAATTTGCTCATATGAATGCATAGTATATGCACATGATTTAGTTCCATTTTTTAATGCTTTGAGCCTTTGAGTTTTCGGTGATATTACCCTCCATTGTGGCAGACATTTTTGGGTGCACCTAGTATTTGGTGTAATTCTTCCTTGCAAGCACTAGCATTTGGGCTTTTGCTTTATTTTGCATCATGGCATCCTCTTCCATGTCTAAAAAGGAGCTTTTCATCAGCATTAAAAAGTTTGATGGGACAAACTTTTCTCTATGGAAAGAACAGATAAGGGATGTGCTTATTCAAAAGAAGTAGATTAAACCTTTGGAAAGGATTGTAGCTAAGGTTGCAGCTATGTCTGAGGATGATTGGAATGAGTTGGATGCATTAGCAAAGTCTACTGTTAGACTTCATCTTGCAGAGTCAATTTATTTCACAGTAGTAAATGAGAAAACTACGAAAGATTTGTGGAAGAAATTATGTGCCACTTATGAGAAGGAAACTGCCTCTAATAAAGTTTATCTCATGAAGAGGTTGTTTGAGCTGCATGTAGGATGAAGGGGTTTCCATTTCTTCTCATGTGAATGAATTCAATATTGTTTTCAGCCAACTTTAGCCTCAGAAACTGAATTTTAATACAGAGACTAAGGCAATATTTCTCTTGCATTCATTGCCATCCTCATAGGATACCTTCCGTACAGTTGTCAGTAACTCTGCACCTGGTGGAATACTTTAAGTTTGATGATGTTGTGGATAGCTTGTTGGCCGAGATTAGACGGAAGTCTATGGATGGCAACAAGCAGGATGCAGCCTCAGAATGCAAAGGGCAAATCATAGTTCACGGGGAAGTCCCAAGAAAGAGGGAAGTCTCGTACCAAATCCAAGGCATGGAACATTGAGTGTTCTGAGGAACTCACCTATGATCTGTTTGTTTATAGATCTGCATTCCCATTATGTGCTCAAGTATCTCTAACATTTCACGTCTTCTCCATCTCTTCTCCTTCAATTGTCTCATTGACCTCAATGCTAATATGAGCACTTCCAGCATTCCTTATTAGAGTTGGATTAACCACTCTTTTCACTTTTTCTAAATATGATTTGCACAAAGGAATAACGTCAAACGGAGTGCATGTACGAGCTTTTGCAGCATTGCCAATCCCTAAAAAATGTTGCTTGATGTGAGTAGCACTTCTCGTAAACTTGTGTCCACAATGTTTACACTGCAAGAAAGAGACCGAGGCATGCACTTTTCGTATTTCCGTCACATATAACCAAATCTTGCCATGTACCATGCTTTTGAAGTTGCATGCAAAAACAAAAACGATAAATAAAATAAAACTTAAAAACAAAAAAGACAAAAAATCATTACTTGAGTATGCTAAAGGAACACAATACAATAAATATTTCATTGAAAGCAATAAATACTCACAAGTTACATCCCATTTTTGCCCTCTTCTTTTGCCTTTGGCTCTGGGTCTATGAATTGTCACCCCTTGGAGATTGACCAAGACACGAGGGCGCCTCTCCAACCCCATATTGTTCAAATCTTTTTCCAGTGTATATGGGTCACCCTGTTACTACAGTTTGTTGAACTCTTCCATTCTAAAGTTTAGAAAGCTTGGATCCTCATTTTGTGAACCGCTTGATCACTAGATTGAAATTAAGCATGCTAAATTCTAAAACCTTCGTGTCTATAGCTTCTACAATAATTAGGGGATTGTCATGGGGGAAAATGGGGGGGAATAAGTATGGCTATTTATGTTTTTTCAAAGGGGGAAAAGGGGGGAATAACTAAGGCTATTTTGGATTTTTTCCCCGTTGGAAGAGCATATTTTGAACGTGTCTCTCTTGGTGCATGACATAACAATCAAGATACAACTATAAAGAAATATCAAATCAATAGAGAAATGATATCAAATCTACGCTTGTCAAGGGTACACAAAATAGCTATTCGCCCTCTTTTTCTCCATGACATAGGGACCTAATTATATGGTGCTTAAATTCCCTGTAGTTATAGAAATATGCACAATTAACAGGGGGTAATGAGTACATGCCCCACTCCCTTTTCTTGCTTAATGAAGCACAAGAGGCAAGCAAGGTGGACACACAATAGTTAGACACAATGCAAAGGCATGCATGACAATCCAATCAACCAAAAATTCACCTAAAGCTTCAATGAATCACTAGAAAACGCTCAAGTCTTTAATGATGAAACAAATTGTTAACCAAAATGTTTGCATTACCACGGCCCTTAATGCTAGAAAAGTGTCCTATTATATTTAAAAAATGAAGAATTAAAGGTAGCATTATCAAAAGTACAATATGTACAAACTCTACAATTGAAAGATTTATGGAGATCCAATTAAGGACTCGCAATTTATTATAGGTCACATGAGGCTATCCGAGTGGCCATCACCATTATAATTCATAGCTAAAAGATCAAGAAGAAGTTTTACGAGTAGGGGAAGACTATGCCACGATCATAATACTATGTGGAGGTGCCTTTGGCAACAATTGTCCTAGATTTCAACTAAATATGGGAATATAGTATGTATCTTTGTTTCATGGATCAAATACAATCAAGTAAAACAAAACTTTTAAGTAGATAAACAAATGATTTAGGCAAGAACTTAGTTCTTTGTGCACGCTTGAAAGTTTGAAATTGGTAAGGGGCTTCAAAAGTAAAAATGGTCTAAGTAGATAAACAAACGGTTCAGGCAAGAACTCACTTCCATGTGCACCCTTGAAAGTTCAAATGGGTATATGTCCTCAAAAGTGAAAAACTTAATGTGGTCATAAAAAATTTGCTCTTATCCAATTATTTTTTGACTTTTGTTTATGAGATATATAACCAAGCACAACTAAGAATTATCTAAAACGGCTACTCACAAGTAGCAACAATATACACTAGTAGCAAGCAATCAATCATAGAAGCAAAAGTCGAATTATGATTGGATGACTATAAGCCAAGAAAGCTAATCAAAAGCGACACAAAGGTACACCATTACATGTACCAACCACCCTACCTCTCAAATATCTAAACTGTAAATCATTTCAAGAATCTTATGTAAGTTGGTTAACCTATTTGATACTTAACTTTCCAATTCAATCTTGTTTCGTTGCTATTTAAATTATATTACTTTGATGAGTCTCTTACACCTATATATATTAATCATTTTAAGAATCCTATTTCAAATGGGAAACTTACATCAAGCTTTTAGGTTTTCCATTAAATGTTGGATAATTGCTTTTTAAATCATATTATTATGGCAAGCCTTTGAACTTCCTCTTCAATTTATATTAAAATCTATCCAATAAAGTTTAAAGATTTACTCAAGAGCATCAACATTTTACTTGAGACTTTTAACTTATTTCTTATTCATAGTCAAGAATATTCAAATAAAATGTACTTGAATTACTTGGAAGCTACAAATGACTCCATCTTTTAACTATTACCACCTTCCACACCATTCCCTAATCCTAGGTTGCTTACTTAAGAGTATACCCTTGCAATCTTCTCCTTAGAACTCAATACTCAAGATTTACTCAAGAGCATCAACATTTTACTTGAGACTTTTAACTTATTTCTTATTCATAGTCAAGAATATTCAAATAAAATGTACTTGAATTACTTGGAAGCTACAAATGACTCCATCTTTTAACTATTACCACCTTCCACACCATTCCCTAATCCTAGGTTGCTTACTTAAGAGTATACCCTTGCAATCTTCTCCTTAGAACTCAATACTCAACCATATTCAATAAAATGTACTTAATTCATCAAGAAAGCTCAAAGAATATCAATTCTACTACTAACAGCATTTGGCAGCTGGCTCTAGACTTCTAGTTACCACTAATTTTCAACTTAACATTGTAAGAGAGTTCTATACAGTCCTTGATACACAATACAAAATAGTAGAAGACCTCCACTTGGGCCTTGAAAAAAAACCCCAAACATCAAAGACAATACCAATAGAGCAATGTAAGGAAATGGCATGCATAGGACATCTACTTATCCACAGCGGTGTCAACCCATTTACTCAGTTCCAACAACTATAACAATTCAGGTAAATTCATAAAACACAGGATTGTTACTTGGTGTTCACCAAAGACAATGTTTGCCATATATGACAGACTAAAAAGCCTAAATCATCCTTGGTACTTACAATGAAAAGACTTCTGGATGATACCGATTGTGTTAAGGGAACATAAGCATAAGAGAAGGGCATGCATAGGCCATCCCATAATATCCAAAATGCTGTAGACCCATACATAGTTCAGAATACTACAATCATTTGGTTAGATAAATTTAAGCACAGAAAAGAACTTGGTGTTCACAAAAGAACCCTGACAAGGACAATGCTTGCTGTACAGGAGAAAAAACTGGAAAGAGGAACGTAAAATTCATCATTTAATTCGTTCATTTCAAAATCGCTTGTGATGACACAATGATGCCAAAAAGCCCAAAATTTCCTTGGTCCTCACAATGAAGATAATTAGGGGACAGGCTTTGTGCCTCTTTACTTTCACCTCCTTTGAACTGGATTCTGAAGCACTAGTAGGCATAGCTACTACTATATGGAGATCCATAAGCACTTGCAGAGTGACCTGTCGTAGTACCTGTTGCTGAATATAAGCTCTGCGGATTGTAAGAAGTATATGATGTAGGATCCACTGAACTGTAAGAAGAGACAGGGGCAGAAGCTCCAGCCATGAAATTCTGCATTCAGGAGCCAGAAGTTAGTTGAGTGTCAGCACTGTATGCCAAGAACAACTCTTGTTAGGAAAGTAAGAAGAATTCTTGTTATGAAAGTAAATCAGCACTAATGGGTAGCTCATTGACTTGCATGATGTTTTCAGCCTAAAACGCATGTTGAAACTGGGGTTTCCAAAGATGGCATAAAAAACACAAGCAAAGCTTAATCCATAAACACTATAAAATAAAAGGGCATCTCACAACTCAAAATCACCATGTCTAGCTTGTAATAAACATGCAAGCAGGATTTGCAAAAAAAACTGGCACAAAACCCTGCAAGGAGCTGCTGTTCCTATATTCATAATGAGCTTCAAAAACGTCTGGATACTTTTCATCTCCACCACTCCACCCTAAATTATACAGCATTGCTCCAGCAAAAAGACCAGCCCTTATAGAGTATCCACATTAAAACTCTCGATTAGGGAAAAGTCATATTTGAAACCCATTAATTAAGGACAATCATGAATGTAAACGTAGGGGGTCTGCGTCTCATTGGGAACATGGAAAATTCTGTGATTCCTCAATCCTGGTTTGATGTTCCTGTTTTCAGCATAAAAGACATGTTCAAACATCAACAATAGTGTAATACAGCAATGAAAAACTGGGGTTTCCAAAAATGGCATAAAAAACACAAGCAAAAGTTCAATCTAAACCCTAAAAATAAAAGGGCATCCCACCACTCAAAATGACCATGTCTAACTTGTAATAAACAAGCAAGCAGGATTTGCAAAAAAAACTGGCACGAAACCCTGCAACAAGCTGCTGTTCCTATATTCATAATAAGCTCCGAAAACGTCTGGATAGTTTTCACTCATCTCCACCACTCCACCCTTGGTTATACAGCATTACTCCAGCGAAAAGACCAGCCCTTCCAAAGCATTAAAACTCTCGATTAGTGAAAAGTGATACTTGAAACCCATTAGTTAAGGACAATCATGAATGTTTGTATGTCCCTTAGGGGGTCTGAATCTCATTGAGAACATGGAAAATTCTGTGATTCCTCAATGCCTTGGTTTGATGTTCCTGTTCTTGATCCCAGTTTCTTAGATATTCAGAAAAGAGTCCAATTTGTGTCTCAATTTACGAAAGCAAGAGCATACTGAATGTGCACACAGATGGCCCATTTTCATTACACTGGTTCTGCACTTGGATGGCCCATCTTCATCATTCTCTACAGCAGTAATTCAGAGCTTCTTTGGGTTCAGTTAGCTTGGATGCTATGAGTAAATGAAACCAGTTGCATGAAAACTAGCAGTTTGAATCTTATTTGGGTCCAGTTAGTTTCAGTGCTATCAAGTAAACGAAACCAGTAGCACAAAAACTACATTCATAATTTTCAAGCAATTCGAATCTTCTTTGGGACCAGTAAATTTCAGTGCTATTGGTAAACGAAACCAGTAGCACAAAACTACATTCATAAGGAGGTCAGTGCAATTTACATCATCTTTGGATTCAGTTAGCTCCAGAGTAACCATATCGGTAAATAAAACCAGTATAAAACCATATTAATCAGAAATCTGATATGTTCTAACTGTCTAGGATGTTACTTGAAAAGACCGTTAATGTGACATATGAAGTAGCAAGGCAATTGTACAAAATGCAAGCATATCAACTTTTCCGTATGAACAAATAAGAATGTCCTAATATTTACTTCTTTTAACATTGAGCATTCATGATTCTTATCCGTGCATAAAGAAGCCTTGGATGTCACAGATCAACAGTGATATCCCATTTTGTGAACAGCCAAAGCAGAAAGAAATGGAAACCCGGAAAGAGCTGCTCACGTAGCACCTAGTCAAAAGTTTATACAATACAATGTCAAAGCAGCATTCAAATATATTTTAGAATTCAGAAGCCACCTGGACCAGCTGTTGTGCTGTTTGCACTTGTGTGGCACTTCCATGAATTTCTACAGTCATTTCACCATGGACACCTCTAGTTTCCTGTATTGTGATGGTGGCCCCACTGGTCCGGCGCATATAGCTTATGTTTGCACCTGCTGTACCAATAATTGCATCTGCATAGGATAACGGTATTTGCATTTGTTGTGTCACCTGTAATCAACCAATATTGGATTCAGAATGAGAACAAAATCAAATATGCAACCTCCCTCCCAAACATGCGAGTGTGCATCTCTCTCTCTCTCTCTCTCTCTCTCTCTCTTTTTGTGCCCGCGTGCGTGCGTGAGAGAGAGAGAGAGAGAGAGAGAGAGAGTTGCACCTCCGCTGTCCCAAAACTCTCTTCTATTTTATTGCGTCAGGTTTTGGGCATTGTGCACACTTTGAACACAGCGGAATCGTGCCTTCTTGGGTCATCAGCCTTTTCAGCCCTATGCTTTTTTCAATGCCTCACTCTGACAGTCTATATTTGACAGCTGTCATGAGGGTGGCATGGATCGATGTGTTTTCCCACTGTTTTTTATTTCTTTGAGATAGGCTCCGCACTAGAGCCTATCCTCCATGTACATTAATGTTTTCTTAATCTAATAGACAGAGGTTTCACCCCAAAAAAATGTGTGTGTGTGTGTGTGTGGGGGGGGGGGGGGGGGGGGGGTCGCCAGATTCATAAATCATATGAATCTTTCCGAGCCTCATTGCGGCAATCCTTATATGATGCCTGCCATGAGGGTGACATCCATGCTTCTTGCATACAGCTTTTCTTTTTATGTTTCTCATCTTTGGGATACTCTCTATTTTGGAGACTTCCCATCTTGTAAATTTATGAGAATATAAATACACGGATTTTACTAAAAAAAAAAGTGTGTGTGTGTGTGTGTGTGTGAGTGTGTGTCATGTACATTGATTTCATGTTAATTTTATAGTTACTGGTTTCACAAAAAAAAAAAAAGTGTGTGTGTGTGAGTATATGAGAGAGAGAGAGAGAGAGAGAGAGAGAGAGAGAGTTCTCAAGCACTATCTTTTTCCCATGGCGGGTAGCAATTGATAGTAGGCATGTATTGAATAAAATAAGAGGAGAGGCTTTGGGTGGGTGTGTGGGTGTTTTTTTTTTTGGGGGGGGGGGGGGGGGGGCGCGGGGCGAGAGAGAGAGAGAGAGAGAGAGAGAATCAGAACAGAATCAGGTTCCCGACTTTTATCTTGTTCTCATGGCAGGTAGCAATTGACAGTAGGCATGTATTGAATAAGTCAATAGGAGAGGCTTTGTGTGTTCCCCTATGGTCTACGATATATTGTTTTTTTGGGTCTCATAGTTCATAGCATGCACGACACGTGGATATGGGTCCAAAACTACTGGATGCATGACCGATCTTCATTGTGGTGTGCTCACAGAGTTCTCCCAGCAGGGAGACATCCTCCTGCTCGGTGATTTCATGCACGCACAGGAGATAGGCAGGTGGGCTTGCTGGATACTCTCTCATAGTACCAGAGCTAGACCCAGCAGAGCTTAGGATAGTGAGACTTTCAGCAAGCGCACCACACGTGACAGGGTATGGGCAGCATCTACTTGCTATAGGAATTGTCCACGACTTGATTATATACAATGGTCTCCAGAGATGGCCGTTATCTGGCAGTACGGTGGATTATCTGATGGGCACCTTGACCTTTGTACTACAGATACATGATTTCACTATGCATCTCCCCCCCCCCCCCCTTACTCTCGGCACTGATCACTCCTACCTGGCCTTTAGCATCTCAGCTACCATGCCAACCACAGGGGGAGCCCCACCATTGTCACCAGAAAACGTGTTTTGGGCATCCGAAACGTGTAGAAACGTTTCTTAGAGACGTGCGAAACGTGGCATTTAGGGCGAAATGCCCTAGGTACAAAATGAAGCACTCTGCTGTTTTTCTGTACCAATTCAATTCGCCCCTCCCTTGCTTTCCTTGCTGCTTGCAAAAGACTACTCTCTACCCAGCCTAAGCCCTCTTACTCTAATCCCTTGCCAAGCCCTCTTTACCCAGCCTAATCCCTTGTCACGCACATACTCAGCCGGTGGCATGCTGGCCTGCCACGTAAGCTGCCCAGTCAGCACACATGCAGCCACGTGGACTGCCACGCAGGCAGCAGGCAGCTCAGCAGCCCATACAGCATGCCACATCAGCAAGGAACCACGTCAGCATGGCACCATGTCAGCAATGACGTCAGGAAGTCGGCTGCCACATCAGCATCAGCAGCAGGTCGGTGAACAAGCAGCAGACTGGTCGGTGGGCAGCAAGCTGCCTGTTCAGTCAGTTTGAGGCCCAAGGGGGCCTATAAAAGCAGGCCCCTTGGTCCTTCACTTACGATCCCTTCTTCAAGCCTTCAAGCCTTCAGAGCAGCAGTAGCCAGGCTTCCCTGCAGCAGACCAGCAGGGTGCCTCAGCCTCTCCAGGGATCTAATGAGAATTCACCTCCTCTAGTTAGCTGAGTCTTTCCAGTTTGCATTTGAGGGTTTCAGCCCCTCCATACAATTGTATTCAGGCCTCTGGGAATTCATACCCTTCAATTATATATTCTTCTTCAAAGGTCCAGTAAATTTCTCTCCCTCCGATTCCTTTACTCACATCCACAGCCTCACTTTGTGTACTGAGTGCCTCATCTTGCGGTTTCCGTTAGTATTGAGCAGGAGAGAGAGTGAGGATAGTCCATCTCCTGCTACAGCCCTCTACTCAGGCCTGCTACCTAAGCCCTCTACCCCCTTGCTAAGCCCTCTACTCTATAATGCTAAACCCTCTACTCTACCCTACCTTGCTAAAGCCTAGCTGCAGTATTATTTCTGAAGTATATATAATATACATAAAATACACTATTTTTACGCGTTTGTAGGCAAAATGCCTACCAAAACCTAGAATCGTGTTTCTATAAATGTTTCTTGTGACACTGAGCCCCACCCACACCTAGCCATGTCTAGGTCCACTTTGACCATGTCCTTGACCCAGTCTACGTGAGTCATCTAGCATGTGAGCTTCCGGATCTACTTGGAAGATGATGTAGACCTTGCAGACCCCACAAATGCCTCACATATACTTGTCTCAGTGGTACAAGATGTCACGGCTAGATCCTTTCCCACGACACAATCCACAACACATGCCACAGTTGGAATGATGCCTCACAATTCTTGGTATGATGACAAGTGCAAACAAATGAGATCTTACCTTACACATGACCACGCCTTGGGACATCTTACGACACATGAAGCCCAGCAGACTGCATGACGACTAACACGTCATAAGAGGCGGCCTTTCCTCACGCACAGGATGGAAAAAGTGATATGATCCTTTCGAGGGGAGACCCTACCATTGAATGGGGGGCTCTTATCCAAGGGGAAGCCACCTATCCCTATCATAGGTTGAAGTTGAGCAGGGAATTACAGGGTGGGCTGGAGGGGGAGTCTGCGGGCGTTGGTTTGCATGTGATGCAGCTTCCCAGAGACCTTTGTAATCAGCTGCTTGTCTTCAAATGAATGTTAAATAAATGCCGCAAGAGGCACCAACGTTTGGGGCCAATCAGTGTCCTTGTTTCTGAGTAGGAGCGCTCTAGCTCATTGTGATCTATTTTGTGGTGCATATTTACTTGTCAATTTACTGTATATGCTGTATTAAGTGGATCCTACCACCCTTTACGTTGTTGAGGCTAGTTTTAGTGGTTCCATGCCGGGATCCACCTAACTTCTTCAAGAGGGGAACTTGTGGTTGGCTTGGTGCAAGTCCAGCAGACTAGGTGAAGAAGACAGTATACTATTCCATAAATATGTCACACACAGAGAGATCTGTGAGCCTTACTGGAGAGAGAGAGGAGGAAGAGCAGACGTCTCAAAGGTGATGACCACGGTGCAAGAGAGGAGACCCAGAATGTTGCATCAGGATGATCGGACCGATGAGGAGAATGTGGAGCTATTCAAGGCACAGATGCAGAGTTTTATGGCTTCTAGAAGATGATGAATTCTGATGTGCAGCCCAAGAAAAGGAAGCCTAATGATGGGGATAGGAATGTTGAAGCTAGCAAGCGACCACATGTCAGCTTTCAAGATCAGCCCTCTCAAATCCCCTACGGTCAGCAGCAACCTAATGCTATTCCGAGGCCGACTGAAGGTAATAATTTTCAGTCCATGGTTTCCGGACAGCAAGGAATTATGGCAAACCCGATGCAACCAGGTTCTTTTGGTGGTGGTTCGGTGTTTGAGGCCATGGTCAGCCCACAAGCCCAATTTTCGAGTATGCCTCTCAGTCAAACAGTTGGATTTCAGCCTAGTTTACAGCCCATGGGACAGAATATGATGTACTCAAATGTTGGAGCAGCCCCAGGGATGCAAACAGGTATGCCTAATGCAGCAACAGGTAACCTTGCTTTGGGAAATATGCAACATATGGGTGCTGGTTTAAATAATGCAGCTTTTCCCAATGCTGGTAGTGTGGGAGATAGAGTAAGTGCTGCTGTCCCTTTTGCCCAGGCACCTGTTTATGACAATTTAGCACCTCAAGGAAAGTTGAAGGACTTTAAAGAGGCCGGTGCAGCCGTGAAATTTGAGACATTTAGTGGGGTGCACGATAAACTTAAGGCCTTGACCTTTTTGCAGCAGTTTCATGCAACCTACACAGGAGGGAATTTCACAAAGTCAACTAAAATACGCCAAGCTGCAAGTTTCCTAAAGGGGAATGCACTTTAGTGGTGGACCACTATGCTTATGCAAAACACCGCACCAAACACGTGGGTAGGTTTCAAACAGGTGTTTTCAGCCACATGGCTTACCACGACTTTTGAGGTGGATATCATGACTGCTTGGCATGAGCTGAATTTCAAAAAATGCCGTAATTTAGAAGAGTATAACAGCAAGTTTTGGGTGGCTTTGTTACTCGTTAGCTCCTACCGGCTTGTTCTTTCACTAAGCAGGTTGAGAAATATTGTTACAGGTTGCCTAAGGAGTTGAGAGACTAATGCATGAAGACTAAAGTCTCCAATATGTCAACTTATCAAGAACGCTAGCACGGCATATGCTTTGATGCAAGGGAGGACTTATGGGATCAAAGGTGGACACAAGCAGGAATCTAAGAGAGATGACACCGATAAGAGATTTGGGTTCCAATTTTCCAAAATAGAGAAAAAGGCTAAACGTAGTCGTTTGTCTCCAGAGGAACGACGCACTTTATGTGAAGCTAGCAAATGTTTTATTTGCAAAGAGAAGGGACATCGGTCTAGAGATTGTCCCGACCGTAAGAGGACGGAGCCGACTAGTGACACGGATCAGCCACGAAATGTTCCGAAGGGCAAGAGTTCCTAATTCCACAACAGGTTGTTTACGGCTGGTTTTGTATAATGCCGTATACAAGTACTTGTAAAAAGAATTTTGTGTGGCAGAGTCTGTCACTCTTTTTGGCATCTGATTATGGATGATGTACGTTATACAGTTTGCAGGATGGTGTTTTCCCTACTACTTTTGGATGCTCTTTTGTCATGAGGTTTCGACAAAATGAGATTGCTATTTTTGTCATGAGGTTTCAACAAAAATAAGAATGCTATTTTTGCCATGAGGTTTCGGTAAAATATGCATGTTATTCTTGTCATGAGGATTCGACAAGATGGGAATGCTCTTTTTTGTCATGTTTTTTTGACAAAAAGAGAATGGATTCCCCTAGACCTTGGTTCCGGATGCACAATTCCTGAAAGTGGTCTATGTCGTGCATCGTTGGCCGCGATGTACGTGGTGTACTAGTCACATTAAGTGTACTAGTAGCTTGGTTTGCAATGCTATACGTATTTGTTAATTGCAGCTCTACAAATCGTATATACACTGCTGGTGATCTGTTGGTGGCATGGTTGGCTGTCCACTCAGATTTGGATTTGATTTCTCAGATACTTTGGATGTTCATGATGTACCCCTAGTGTGAGTCTCAATAGATGGCCATAGGTGGGTAAAGCATGCATGAACTATTCCTCGGCAGTACAGTCTGAGTATCTATGTGCGTGAACTATCCCTGGGAAGTACTGTCTGAGTATCTATGCTCATGAAGTACCACTGGCAGTGGGTCCTTAGGGATGGCCATATGTGAGGTGGATCGGACATCGTGGGGAGCATATTGTTTGTCAATGCATGTATGCTTGTATGCATGTATGTGGAATGTTTGCTTGTCTTTTGCCTAACAAACATTGTAGTGTTTCCACTTGGTTTTCTTTTGCAGGTAATTTTTGGCAATCGAGAACGTTTGCCTTCTTTCAAGAGGGGTCTGTCACGAGGACGTGAAATTATGGGACTTTTGATTTGCGACTCCCGTAATTTGTGTGCGCTTGCCTTGAGCCTCTAGGACGTGAGGGTCCGGCAATGGGGTGGGACTTGGGGAATTAAAATTCCCTAGTGGGCCCTTGGAAATAGTGAATGTGCGCCCAGTTACTAGGCAATTAATTCCTAGGGCCAAAGTGTGCAACAGAGGGGGGCCAAAAGAGTGGTGCAATTAAAAATTCCTAATTTTAGCAGAGGGTTCTAAAAAAGAGGGGGAGAGCCTTCTTTTGGACACAGAAGGCCAAATCAGTTCCGATCATCAGTTCTGAGCTACCAGAGCCTGCCAGGTGCTGCTAGAGCCAAATCAACATTTACCAGGAGCTTCCAGAGCCTGCCAGGGAAAATCGTCATCAACCAAGGCTAGTACCGGTGCATCCAGGGCCTGCCAGAGGAAATCGCACCTGAAAGTAAAAGAAGCTCATTCGATACGTACGAAAGGCAATTTGGTTAATTTACATGGTCCATGCTCTTCTAGGAGCCTCTTGCAGATTGCGATTTCAGCCAAGGTGTCCTTTGCAGATTGCAATTTCAGCCAAGGTGTCCTTTGCAGATTGTGATTTCACTTCTAGGTCCTTCGGGCTGTGCCAAGTGATTGCGCCCTATTCTAGAGCTATTTTCAGGTGTTTTCAGGCTGCTACAGGAAACTGCGATTTGTTTCAGGTGTTTCCAAGCTGCTACAGGAAACCGCGATTTGTTTCTAGGCTGCTACAAGAAACTGCCATTTGTTTCCAAGAGTTTCCAGGCTGTCCACGCTGTCCCAGGAAAATTGAGATTTGCTACCCCGCAGGAGAGATTGCGATCTGTTTTCTGGAGACTTTCGGGTGTTGCTGCTGATTTTGGTAACTTTCCAAGCATGGGCATTCGCTTCTAAGCTGCTCTTGGGACTGCCAGAGCAGAATCAGCTTTTCTCTGCAGGATCTAGGGTTTTCCAGCCCCCGTGACCTTTCTTCTATGGATACTAGGTAGAAGAAGGCTTGTCTTTGCCTGCTTTTGCCGTTCCCTGATTGGTTGCTGGCTAGTTATTGCATTTGGGTTTCTTTCCTCGCGAAGAAAGGTTGATTGCAGGTGTGGCTCCGACATTGGATGCTATTGGGGTCTCTGTTGCATGCTTTGGCTGGCTGAGGATACAGGATTGTCTAGTGATTGGATGCCATTCACCGTTTGAAGTTGAGAAGGGAATTACAAGGTGGCCTAGACGGGGAGTCTGCGGGCGTTGGTTTGCCTGTGGTGCAGCTTCCCAGAGACCTTTGTAATCAGCCGCTTCGCTTCAAATGAATATTAAATAAATACCGCAAGGAGCGCCAACGTCTGGGGCTAATCGGTGTCGTTGTTTGTGAGTAGGAGTGCTCTAGCTCCCCTGTGATTTGTTATGTGGTGCATAATTACTCGTCAATTTACTGTGTATGCTGTAATTAAGTGGATCCTACCACCCTTTACGTTGTTGAGGCTGGTTTCAGATCCTCTAACTGACTTCACGAATGTGCACTATTCCATCTGCATACTCACACAAAGAAAATCATCAACTAGCAACACTTTCATTGCTTTTTGAATCCTCCCTTTCATTTTACATTTGCCCATTTCCCTTAATGTGCACGCAAGAAATGGGCCCACTTCGCGATACATCTCAAAATTGGATTTATCGAATTCAAGGAGTATATGGTGGATGCTAAAGCTGCCATCGACTGCCCTAGCCGTCCTATTACAAAGATTCATGATAGTTTGATACGGGACCATTGGAATATCCCATAACCAGGTCTAGTAGCTAATTGACCTTGGAATATTCAACTTTGAGCGGAGTCCAAAGCACCATGGGACAGACCCACAAACAATCCATAAGGGTTTGAAGCTAGCAGCTCACGTCCTAGCCGTAGGCTCAGTATGTCGAGCCACCCCCACCCTAAGGTCTAGACAACCGCGAGAGCCATCCAATCCCATACCAAATGCCCCTTCCTCTAGCTAGTGCTCCCTGGCCATCACGTCTATGCCCAGAGCAGATTCCACTCCTAGGACCCCTGATATCAAGCCCATGACCCATGCTTATAGGCCAATCACTGGCTATATTTAAAAGCGAGTCCTAAACGCCCAAAGTAGATTTATTTTATTAAGGGTCCACGCTTTGCCTTATTTAGCTCTGCTATTCCAAGATTAGCCACGTCAGACTAGCTCTACTTAGCCAAGCCTATCATACACTAGCTCAATCCACGGCATCTAAAAATCATCCATGCTAGCTCTAAACTCAACCCTAGGTTATTCCAAATCCCAAGTTAGACCACGCTCTAACCCTACATCCCATCCAAGATCCCAGAGTGGCTTGGCCTTGACTCCAAGACAGTTGAGTCATGCCTACACCCTAGTTAGTCCAATTATGGACATAACATTCTCCCACCCTTAAATATCAAAGTGGGTCAATGATTCTCAGACTATACTTCTCAATCTAGAGTCAAATTCGAATGGCAATACCTATAAGATAGCATCCTCAAAGGAACTTGGAATCTAGGCACTTATAAGGTGGTCAGTAGAGCAAGAAGGAAAAGCAAGCGAGAATTTGTTGAAGCAGTACAAAAATCAAGCAAGAAATGAAAGAATCTAATTGTCCCATAAAATAATTGCTTGAAGTAGAAAGTATTCAAAAGGGGATTATGTGTCACATTTCTTGAAATTGAGTGATCCAACGTTAAGGACTATTTTAACGTGACCCCATTTGGGTTGCTAGCTCACACTTGCTTTATGGGTTTATGAAGAGTGACCCCCCAAGCACAATTAACTGGTAGAAGATGTTTAAATTTGGCTCCTTTTTGTGCAAAAATAGACTGTCTTCTTGCTTTCTAGTATGGGAACCTTGCGTTAAATTTGGTGCAACAAATTGGCCAAAATTCATAAAATTCATATTCTAATGCACACAATTTTTTTAGATAGTGCAAAAGGCATGATATTCATTTAAATCATACCTTGATGTTTGATTTGATATGTAACATTATGACATTTGGATTTAACAATCAAAAGATGTAGGGATGTCAAAACTCATCTTTTGGGCCAAAACAACCAAATTTTGATAACTTGCAAAGTTACAGGGATGTGAAAATGTCATCTTTTGGGCCAAAACAGGGAGCGCGTTTTTACGTCCCTATAGCTTTTGATTTACAAGTCCAAATAGGGTCATGTTACACATCAAATCAAATGGCAAGACATGAATTAGATTATTATCATGCCTTTTTGCACCATCTAGTAAAATTTCATGCACCAACACATGAATTTGTGGTCAATTTGTTGCACTGGTTGGACTAGTGGGATGTAAGAGTGAATCATTGGGGAGGAATGTTTTGCAGTAACAAAGAAACATGGGTTTTGTTCCAAGTGTAAATAGAGTTAAAAAGAACTAAACAACTACATATGCATGGAATGTAGAATAACCCATTCAAGGACTCCTTGGAAACGCCCCAACTGTGTGGAAGGTTGCATTGATGATGTTGACTAATATGGTGGAAAGCGAGAACTTGATTACAATAGGACTTTTATTTGATACTAATGATGACTTGGCAATGAAACATACCAACTTCTTATGGAGGATGTAAAATTAGTGTTAGTGGCTTTAAATTTATATGCATATTTAACCTTCTAGCATTGAGAAAACATATGGACTTTTAAATAAACCATGTTTTTTTTCTACTCAAATAAAGGATTTATAAATCTTTTATTATTTTGTATCGCTTGCTGTCGTTGGTTGTCCTTTAGCTATGGTCTAACTAATCTGGGAAGACGTTAAGCATATACCAATTACTAAAAATAAGGCCCATTGGTATTGCTTTTAGATTTGTGCCACTTGGGATAGTGTCCCATACCGCTACAAACCATCCTTCCATCATAAGTATAGACCTTAAAATCATCCAAGTTTAAAACAGAGCTTTGTGAATCCATTACTAGATTCTAGAAAATCATTCCCGCCTTCTCTTCTCCTCTTCTCTAAAATAATCATAGGGGATCCCAGACCTATATCAATATACCTTGTGTAGGCCATCTTCTGGTGGTTCTAGAGATGCCCTATAGGCCATGGTATGTGCCTTCTAGGCATAAGGGTAGGCACTTATAATGCTAGTGCCTTTTAGGCCACATAGGACACTTAGTCCTATGTGACACCTTGGACACTTAGTCCTAGGTCTAGGTACAAGTACTTTGTACTTGTGTGTTATCTTTTATCTAAGTTTTGACATGACTGCTCTATCGACTCGTCTTGTACCTGCACTCTCTCTCTTCGTTTCATACCTTCAGTGGTATCAGAGCAGAGCAGAGCTTCCTGTGCCTCTAGTTCGTACTGCCCGTACAACAGTACGGACGTCCGTACAACCAACGGATATTGTACCTTCAGTGACTGCGCGTCGTCGTACACTGCATCGCCATACTAAAATCGTGCATCGTTCGTACATCTGCATCGAGGGTCGCCGTACATCCGTCGTCACTTGTACATGCGCCGTACTCTGCGCCGTACTTTACTCCGTACTCTACGCTATTCCGTACGTGTACCGTACACTGCGCCGTACTCCATCCGTACATCGCGCTATTATGTGCGTCGTACCGTACACAAGGTCGTACTTACAGTGGTATCACCGTACAGATCAACCGTACAGCCACCGTACTTTCGTACCTTCAATCTAAAATTTCGGGCTTTTGCTGATCTGCAGGACATTGGAAAATTTTATGGGATTTGTTCTGCAATTTCTTGTTTAGATTGCAGTACATTGGGTCAAATTGCAGGACATTAAGTTACATTTGCAAGACATTGAGTCAGATTTGCATACATTGGGTCACATTTGCAAAAATTTCAGCAAATTTTGGGGCTTTTCTGAATTTGCCCTCTTTTTGGCCTATTTGCCCTCAATAAATTTAGGGCTTTAGCCAAATTTGCTGTTTTTGCAGTGAACATTGCCTATCACAGTCACATTTGGGTCAAATCTGCATTTGCCCTTTGATTTGGGTCAGAAATTTGCAGATATTTGCTGTCATTTTTGGGACAGCCAGCTTTTTGCAGTGATAACCTTGAGGCTTTTGGGTTTTCAGGTCTTTTTCAGGGTATCACAGTTGCTATAGCTGGGAACAATCAAGATTTATTTGGAGTTCTTCGTGAAGATGATAAGTTGGATGGCACCAACTATCCGATGTGGTCTTATCTCATGAAACATATTCTTGTTGCAAAGAATTTGTGGAATATTGTTTCTGGGGCTGATCTGAAGCCAGCCAATGCTACAGTGGTTGTTTCTACTACTGGTTCTTCTGCAGGGGGTGCTCCTCCTGATGCCTCTTCCTCTAGCACTCCTGCTACTGCTCTTCCAACTCAAGAACAGTCAAGATGGAATGCAAGAGATGCAAATGCACATTCATGCATTGCTTTATCATGCAAGAGAATCATTATTCCACACATCCGGTCTTGCAGGACAGCAAAGGATGCTTGGGATAAATTGGCTTCTCTCTATCAGATACGCAATGAAGCTCGTGTTGCATATTTGAGAAGGCAATTACAGGAAGTGAATATGAATGAAGGTGAGTCAATGGATGCATATTTGACAAAGGTCAAGGACCTCATGGAACAGCTTGCCAACATTGATGAGGTGGTGCCAAATTCACAGCTTGTCAGTACCACATTGAATGGACTGCCAGATACATATCACGGGTTTGCTACAACCCTTCGATTAGTGGCCATGGGTAATCCAGACCACTATTCTTTTGACCAACTAGTTACTTTACTTTTGCAGGAAGAGCAAAGTAGAGCTAACAGACAAGCCATTATTCCTGATCATGCATTTGCTTCACAGTAGACAAGAAGAGGCAAGGCTTCCAAGCCTATGGGCAAGCCAAAATCTGCGCACAGCAGCTGCAATTCCTCTACGCATAGCAGCTGCAATTCCTCCCATGCATCTAAAAATACAGCAGATAAGGGAAAGAAGAAAAGATGCAACTATTGTCGCAAGCCTGGACATGACATTTCAGAATGCAGGAAGCGCATTGCTTCGGAGAAAAAGAAAGCAGGATTGACAGTTAATGCCTCACATGCTGTTGAATCCCATGAGCCAGCAGATGCTTCACATGCACATGCTCTTCAGGATTATTGGGCATGGGCTGTCCATTGCTCATTTGATCCCTCCAAAGCTGATGCACTCTTTACTGCTAATGATGTTCAGTCCTAGTACTTTGATAGTGGTGCTTCCAAGCATGTCACATCCTGTAGACAGTTGTTTCATTCTCTAGCTGATGCACCTCGAGGGGGGACTGTTACATGTGCCAAAAATGCTTCATATGCTGTAAAAGGAGTTGGAGATGTGCAGCTCACATCCATTTCCAGCCATCCTGTCACTCTGACAAATGTTCTTTTTGTGCCTGGCATTGAAGTCAACTTGATTTCAATTTCAGCAATTACTACTTCAGGTTTCAGAGTAATTTTTTATGGCTACAGATGCCTAGTATATGATCTTCGTGATGACAATGCCATAGTTCTCACTGGCACTTTGCAAAAAGGGCTTTATCACCTTGATCATCATTCAGCTTCACTTTCTATCGAAGCATTGGCTATTTCAGATTCACAGCTTGCTGAAACTCATCTTTGGCATGAGAGAATGGGCCATCTCAATTATAGAGCTCTTGCAAAGCTACATTCACAGCAGATGACAAATGATGTACCTCAGACTCACACAGTTTCCAAACATGTGTGTGAGGGTTGTCTTTTGGGTAAGATGCATCGATTTCCTTTTCAAAAGAATTGTCCAAAACTCTCACAAAGGAAATTGCAGCTAGTACACAGTGATGTCTGTGGCCCAATGAGGACAAATGCCATTGGAGGATACAAGTATTTCATGACTCTCATTGATGATTTCACAAGGTATTGCTGGGTATATCCTTTAAAGGCCAAATCTGAAGTTTTCTTATGCTTTCAGAGATGGCTGAATATGGTTGAGAATGAATCAGGATGCAAGCTTGTCACCCTCACACAGATAGGGGGGGTGAGTATATGTCAAAGGAGTTTGATGCATTTCTATCCTCACGGGGCATTATTCACTCATGCACTACTTACACTCCTCAGCAGAATCCTGTTTCTGAAAGGAAAAACAGGTCCACAATGGAGATGGCCAGATGCATGCTTAAGGCCAAGTCTTTGCCCAATAAATTTTGGCTTGATGCAGTAATGTGTGCCAACTATGTGCTGAATAGATCACCTACACGGGCATTAAAGACTATTACACCTTATGAAGCATGGAAAGGCAGGAAGCCTTCACTTTCACACATGAAAGTTTTTGGGTCTCTTGCATATGTTCATGTACCATCTCAGCTGAGACATAAGCTTGATGACAAGGCAATCAAATGCATATTCATTGGTTACAGCCAGGAGAGCAGAGGGTATCGGTTATATCAACCAAATACTGGGAAGATTATTGTCAGTAGAGATGTGATCTTTGCTGAACATTCAGCTTCTCCTCTTGTGGACTGCAAAGCAAAGCCAGATGTTGACATGTTTGATGCCTTTGAATCTTGGTTACCTCTGCCATCATTAGAGGAGGATTTTGAGCAGCAACATGAGCCTCCTGCAGGCCCTCCACTAAGCAATAATCAGCCCCAACCTCATACTGATTTGCAGGTTTCTCTTCCGGCACAAAATGATCCCATTACTCATGATGCAGTCATTGAAGAAAGAGTTGTCAATAGACAGCAAAGACAAGTTCCCAGATGGCTTCTTGATACATTGAGGGACAGCAAACAAGATCAGCCTTTTGCTGCCCGGACAAGATCAGGGAATAGACAGCATGGTCACTTTCTTGAGTTTGCACTCCTTGCTACAGCTTGCAATGAAGAGCCTTTGTGCCATAAAGATGCTTTTGACAGCAAAGAGTGGATGGATGCTATGAAAGCCGAGTTACAATCTATTGCCAAAAATGACACATGGGAATTAGTAGATCTCCCACCTGGCAAGCATGCCATTGGAACGCCGTGGGTCTACAAATTAAAAAGAAAATCTGATGGCAGCATAGATCGATACAAAGCCCGTCTTGTTGCAAAAGGGTATGCCCAACAACAAGGCATTGACTTTGAGGAGACATTTGCTCCCACATCCAGAATTACTACCATTCGATGTGTCATTGCCCTTGCAGCCCATCATCATTGGCAAGTGCACCAACTTGACATCAAGACCGCTTTTCTTCATGGGGATCTGCAGGAAGAAGTCTATGTCACACAACCTCCTGGCTTTGAGGTTGTTAATTCTGAAAATAAGGTATGCCGGCTTAGAAAAGCCCTTTATGGTTTGAAGCAGGCACCTAGGGCATGGTATGCCAAAATTCATGCACACTTACTATCCCTTGGTTTTCACAATAGCCCCACAGAACCCACTCTTTATGTCCGTGGGAGTGGATCTGATTTTTTAGTGCTGATTTTATATGTGGATGATATGCTTATCACAGGCCCAGATACTCAGCAAATTGCAGCTTTCAAGGCTGATCTGCAGCAAATTTTTGACAGGTCAGACATGGGACGGCTCCATTATTATTTGGGCATTCAGTTTGCTCATGTTGAGGGGGGTATCATGATGTCTCAGCCCAAGTATATTGGACAGCTCCTTGATCGTTTTCAGTTTGAGGATTGCAAGCCAATCTCTACTCCAGTGGACCCTGGCTTCAAATTCTCAGCTCATGGTGGGAGCCCACCATGTGATATCACTCTTTATCAGCAGGCTGTTGGATGCCTTATTTATTTATGTCACACCAGACCTGACTTGCAGTATGCAGTATCTCAGCTCAGCAGATTCATGCACATGCCCAGTTCACAGCATTGGCAGGCAGTGAAGAGAGTCTTCAGATATCTTGGAGGCACTCATGATTTAGCCCTCTTCTATGGTGATCAGGGTTCACTTACCATGCATGCTTACACGGATAGTGATTGGGCAGGATGTTCCGACACCAGAGTGTCACATACTGGCAATTGTTTTTTCATGTATCTCTTGGCTCAGCAAGAAGCAACCAACAGTTGCCACGTCTAGTTGTGAGGCTGAGTACAAAGCAGCTTTCACCGCTACAGTAGAGTGTGTTTGGCTTCGACAGTTACTTACAGATCTTGGTATTTGCCAAACATCCTCCACTATTGTCTACACTGACAGCCAGAGTGCTTTGGCCATTGCGCATAACCCAGTGTTTCATGCGCGTACCAAGCATATTGAAGTTCACTATCATTATGTTCGAGAGCGGTTGTCAGCAGGAGACATAGAGTTGTCCTATCTTCCCACAGAGGACAACATCGCAGATATGTTTACAAAGGCACTTCCTCTTCCTCGTCCCAAGTTCGCAAGTCTTCTGACATGCTTTACACTTGGTTCCCTTTGTTACATGATCTGACATTCCTTGTACATTCATAGGTGGCTATATCCTTTTGGATGAACATGTGCCACCATGACCAGAAACTACCAAGTATTCTGAGACGTTTCCAGAGTACTTCAGTCCATCCCATGGAGGGGGGTTTGTAGGCCATCTTCAAGTGGTTCTAGTGATGCCCTATAGGCCATGGTATGTGCCTTGTAGGCATAAGTGTAGGCACTTATAGTGCTAGTGCCTTTTAGGTCACATAGGACACTTAGTCCTATGTGACACCTAGGACACTTAGTCCTAGGTCTAGGTACAAGTACTTTGTACTTGTGTGTTATCTTTTATCTAAGTTTTGACGTGACTGCTGTATCGACTCGTCTTGTACCTGCACTCTCTCTCTCTCTCTTCGTTTCGTACCTTCACCTTAGCCTTGAAAGAAAGGTACAGTGGAAGCTCACTCAAGTACACAACTTCTCCATATCCATCTTGACATGAGATCTACTCAAATCTTGTTTCTAACACGAGTGCCTTCATCCACAACGTTTACTCACCCCAATGTAACCTTTTTGCCATACTGAAGCGATCCTTTTCCAAGACTCCACTTCGTTTCACGCAATGTAACCACAAAACGCGTTACGTGTGGAAACGTTTCGCTGAAACGGGCGAAACGCCAGTGCATTGGGCGAAACGCTCTGGTGCCAACGTGTTACTATTTTTGACTCTTTTGAGTGTGCTCAATGTGTATGTGTGTATCTGAGAGCTCTTTTCACACAGAGAGAGAGAAAGAGAGAGAGAGAGAGAGAATCTGGAGATAATTATTTATGTTTGATATATAATTAATATAAAATACACTTTTTAAACCCGTTTCTAGACAAAACGCCTGGCAAAACCCAGAAACGTTTCGCGAAACACGTTTCTAGAAACGTTTCTTGTGACACTGGTTTCATGTTTATGTAAACAGCAGGACTGTAATACCCATAAGGATGTCTAACAAGACAAAAGCATACCGGCAGTGGATGTAGCAAGAACTCCATTTATAGCACCTGCCAAATCCAAGCAATGGATGTCTCTTCTAGCAAGTCCAGACCATGATAGTAAGAATTCAATACTTCAACCATGAACAAACTCCATGTTCCTTTATCTTGTGCTTAATCCAAAACACTCAGAGACTGTGTCTAAGAAGTTTCCCTCTCAATTCAATAATCGTTTAATTGAATCCTCACTCCAGAACAGCGTGTCTAATTGAGAGTGTCACCCAAGTGACATGGTCATGTCACCTTAGTGATCATCAAATTCTATGTTTTCAACTAGGGGTAACCTGAAGAATTTCTCGAGCAGTGGGTAATCCATCCTCACATTGTTCTAGTTGTCATAACCTAAGCGATACAGTTGGTGAAATCAATGGAAGATTACCCAAATACATGGCTAACCCATACTTGGCTACATTTCCCACATCCCATACCATGGGAATCCATCCATCCACGTGTTCAGCCAAAATGTGATTACTAGGGGTTATCCAAGTACTTGAATGAACTAGACTTTGATTAACAAATAAAGAAACAAACAATCACTTCTTAAACTCAGCACAAAATACAAAGTACCTTTAAAATTTTCCAAGCAAATAAATACGTTCTAATTAAAAAAAGTTAAAACTTTTACTTAGAAAACTAACAACATATTTGAAAATGAATTCATAAGGAGACATAATATGTAGCAAGCAATTTAATGGACAGCAAAAGTAATCATAATTTATATTAGTTGCCAAAATTAGATGCTTTTCTTTTTTCTCCATCCAATTAACAACGTACTGGGACAATATGTATACAGACTTACTGAAAATTACTGACATTTTGGTTTGGGTTTCCCTCCATGTTCAACCATCAGGTTAATTCAGCCATCCAGGAATAGAAGGTAAAAATATTAGAACTTCTCTTCTATTCAAATCGGAGAGTTTATGGAGCAATTTGGGTTTTGAATTCCCAAAAAACTACTGCTGGTACTTCAAATGAGCTTCCCTTCATCACCTTCTTCAATCCATGCAGGACTAAAGCTCCTATCAAAAGAATCCCGAACTTGCTAGATTGTTTCACGTTCTAGATATTCCAGGACGTGGACTCATATACCCATGAATTTTATTAAAGGCTTCCTACTCTTGTTAAAGGCTGCAATACCATTTATGTGATAGTTGGTAGTACAAAGCTAGAACACTTTATCGCTTACCAAAACTTAATACTAAGGTTCAATCAACTTATACCTAGATGAATCCAGGAACATTCCCAAACTCATCCTCTAAAAACACAACATAGTGCAGTTTCAATCTCACGAGAGTCACTCATAAGATTGAAAACCATAAACTCCATCACGCATAGCAGGGACTAGCTACTATGACATCCCCACTGACATCATCAGCGCCCAACAGTGGGTGTAGACCATAGTATAAAAGTATGCTCTCACACATACAAATCCACACACCCACACATACTTGAGCATCCATTTATACAAAGTCTTCGTACTGAGTTTCTGTCGGCACTCCGGAGGTGAAGGGCAAACTCAGCCATGACGAAGGCTAGCACTAAGGTTCAATCAACTTGTCTCAATTTATGCAAAGAGCATGTGCTCAAACTTCATAGGTTACCTCACCAAATTCTTACTAACCAGAGTTAGATAATTAAGATATTTTCGGCAATCAAGGAAGTAGTTCTACAAGAACCTACTTTCCTCAACAAAGGAAAAGCTCCCCTCCATGCTGAAGATGTATAAACCACCACATGCCTTAAGGGCAGAGCAATGCCACAAGAATCTGCTTTGCCATTACAAGGAAACCCAACTCTGATGCCTTCCCATCTCTGGTAGTGCCACAGAATCCACTTGGAACGCGACCCTTGGAACGCGACAGATGCTAGCCTTCAATAGGTATGCCTTAAGTTAACGTCACTACTCAAGGCAACTCCCATCACTATCACATCACCAATAGAACCACAAGAAGCCTAAAAAACAGGTTAATACCACAAGGACCTACAGAGTGTCAAAACCTCATGATATAGTTGAGGAAAAGCTAAATCTAGGAGAATTATAGAGTAGCCATTGTGATGGCTCTTGTTTCTTCCTACATTGAGCATTGTAATGCATATGTCTATGAGAGATAGTAGCGACCTATCAAAGCAGCCCAACCCCTCAAGAGCAACCCCAGCCACAAGACAAGGGAAAAACTATGTCTGAACCTGCACAACCCAAGTACGAGTCGAGAGCAGGCCCTGAATCCAAAGGACAACCCAAGCCAACAGAGAGAATCCTCCCTCAAAAGAAGGGGATCTTGGCCAGTATTGTGCTACCTTCGCACTCGCTATTCGGCAATCCCTGAACTTGATGTGTCACATCACAAAAGACTTCACTCCCCTCAAAGTAGCTGAATACAAAGTAAGGCGAATGGTAGAAGAGAATGAGTGGCTGTCTATGGGCCCATTTCTTACCCCTAGCACAGCTGTTGAGAGGATAGATATGTGGCTGGAATAGTACTTGAGACATTACCACCACGACACTCAGTTGCAGGGGATACAATGTTGGGGTAAAGGCACTATGGCCACCCAAGTACAGTTAGTACTTTTATTTGTTAAGTACACTAAGTACGGTGTACTTAGTGTTGTAACCTTATCCTTTCATATAAAAGGTTGACTGTGTGCTAGGGGAGGTACACACATACTTCTTATCCCCACACTCTTGAGTCCATCCTGCTTGTGTGTCGGTGTGCTCTCTCTCTCTCTCTTTTCTCACTCTCTCTCCCACACCACAAGTGGTATAAGAGCCTGCCTACCTTTCTCTCCCATCCGTCCAGCAACAGCGCCAGCAGCAGCATCGATCTGCTGCTTTCAGCAGGGCCGGCAGCATTCAGCGCTGCCAGCGCCATCAGCCATTGAGGCCAGCCGTCGCCAACAGCAACGCTACCAGCGACGCCATAAGTGGCGACGCCAACAGAGGCGACGCCAGCAGCGACGCCACCAGCAACGCCAACAGCAGCGTCGCCACCAACAGCGCCACATAGGCGACGCCTTCAGGGCCCAGCGTCGCCCATACAGGCGACGCCTTCAACGGGTCACCAATTCGTGGCATAGGTGACGCCACCAGCGGTCCGACAAGTCGCCACACAGGCGACTCCTCCAATGCACATCCAAGACAGCCCGCCAGGCCTACGAGCTCTCGTCAGAATTTCTTCAACTGCTCCGGCAGTGTTATAGGTACAGGTGCATCCTTCGAGCTCATCGTGAGCATTACTGGTATTGGGGGAAACAGATAACTGTCTATGCCTACTGTGTGAGGAAATCCTCAACATTGAATTGCAGAATCAAGGGGCTTTTGTAGCCAGTGCCAAGTATTGGCTTGTATACGCACGCATTGCATTTATCCTCCTATTTGGAGTTGATTCTTGCAAGATTCGTATGCATTTGTTGATCCACGGGACAGTAGAAGCTACATTGAGTACTACATTGTAGACTTGAGCACTGAATGTGCCAGTCAAATTGGGGGTTTTGCAATTGGATGCATATCAGTGCTGGGGGAAGCAATTTAAATGCCTTACAGTGGTCAGTGAAGCAGTAAATGCACTCAAAATTCTGAGAATTTTGCCTCCAGTCAAGGGGCTTTTGCCTAAATCCTACTCTAAACTGTGTTATACAGTTTTAATGGTATCTTGAAGCTTGAAGTTGACAGGTTTGAACAGTCAAACAGCCATTTACTGATTCTGTACTTTCTGGTACAGTCAGGTACTGTTCTATGTCAACTGTGGGGCTGATTACAGTCATTGTACAGAAGTACAGAGTGCAAAATACACTGCTGTTTTTCACTGTAATTGCAGGGCAGATGCTGCTTTAATATCAGAGTATTGCTGATTGTACAACAGTGCATTTAATGATGCAAACACAGTTGCTGTTCGGATACTGCAGCAAGCAGTAAACAGTTATAATTTTCTGTTTAATTGGGAGAAATATTTGCAGGTGCAGTTCCTGTTGTTCCGCTGCAGGAATTAAATTTTTTGAGCACAGTTCAAGTGCCTGTGTGCACTTGGTTTGCAGGGAGTCAGGCACCCAAGTGTGGGTTATATTTCTTGCTGATTGTAATGGCTTCATCCTCGGAATCTTCTCTTCTCAATATTAAAAAGTTGCAGGGTGCTGCTAACTACCCGATGTGGAAAAAGATGGTCCTGAATGTGCTAATTCTCAGGCAGTTTCATGCTCCTATTATACACAAAGGTGTGAAGCCCACTGGCACACCTGATGATGCTTGGGCACTAGCTGATCTGTCAGCAAAGTCCATAATTGAATTGTCACTCCATGAGAGTGTTGTTTGGAATGTGGATGGTGAAAAAACAGCCTGGGGTGTGTGGAAAAAGCTACAGGACACATATGAGCAGCAAAGTGTAGCCACAAAGATATATTGGTTGCGCAAGTTCTTCAATCTGAAGATGAAGGAAGGGACCTCCATGGATGCACATCTCAATGAGTTTAATTCAATTGTCACTCAACTTGCAAATCAAAAGTATGTGGTGGATGAGGAAATCAAGGGTATGGCGCTCTTGATCTCTCTTCCTGAAAGTTGGGATACATTCACCACAGCTGTAACAAATGCAAACACTTTCATAAGTTTTTCAGATATCACAGGGCTGATTTTGCAAGAAGAGCAGAAGCTGAAAGCTCAAGATGCAGTAAAGCCTAACAATGCCTTAAATGCAAGGGGGAGAAGTCAGCAAAGAGGCAAATCCCAAGAAAGGGGAAAACGGAGGAGCAAGTCCCGCTCCAACAAAGATGTTGAGTGCTACTACTGTGGCAAAAAGGGACATACCAAAAAGCAGTGCTTTAAACTGAAAAATGATAAGAGAGACAAAGCCAAAAACACTGATGCGTCAGATGCAAAGGCAATTGTACCAGTAAGCAATGGCAAGAGCAGTGTGAAGATTGAAGAGCTTCATTCTACACACGGTTATGACAGTGAGGGAGAGGTTCTATTTCTCTCTACTTTGGATGCTCATTCTCTCCATGCAGGAGATTTTGCAGACATGCACTCTTGGATCATTGACTCAGGTGCCTCATTCCATGTTACACCTTACAGAGAATTGCTTGTAAGGTATGCAGCAGGCAGTAATGGAGTCGTTTTTCTAGGGGATAATCATGCATGCAGTATTGTCGGTGTTGGAGATGTCAGGCTTGTATTTGTTGATGGTACTCAGCTTATGCTTCACAATGTCAGGCATGTACCCGAAGTCAAGAAAAATCTGATTTCTATTGGCATGTTGGATGACGAAGGTTTTGTGACCAGCTTTGGTCATGGTTTCTGGAAGGTCACCAAAGGTGCCCTGGTTGTTGCCAGAGGCTCTAAGGTTGACACAATGTATACTCTTTATGCTAAAGTATGTAATCATGCTGATATTCATGCCACCGAGCTGCCGAATATTTCTATGTGGCAGAGCCGGATGGGACATATGAGCATAAGTGGAATGGAGCAATTGGCTCGCCTTGGCTACTTACCGTCTCTTAAATTTTCTGATTTAAAGTTTTGTGAGCACTGCATATATGGTAGACAGTTACAGTGTCCTCATAAAAGGAGATTAGGACATAAAGATGCTCAACTTGAGCTTGTGCATACAGACGTGTGTGAGATGCCTAGTCCTTCACTTGGAGGTGCACGGTACTTTCACATTTATAGATGATTCCACAAGGAAGGTGTGGGTGTATCCTCTTCGATTGAAGAGTGATGTCTTTCCAGTGTTCCAGAAATGGCTTGCTATGGTTGAGAACCAAACAGGCAGAACACTGAAGGCTTTGCGGTCAGATAACGGTGGGGAGTATATGTCTAATGCATTCAATGCCTTTTGTGATGCTAGAGGTATTAAAAGAGAACTCACTGCTCCTTACAGTCCAGCGCAAAACGGCACTGCAGAGCGTATGAATAGAACCATACAGGAAAAGTCCCGCTCTATGATGTCACATGCTGCTTTACCTCATGGATTTTGGGCTGAGGCTGTAAAAACAGCAGTACACCTCATCAATAGGTCACCAAATAAAAGACTAGATGGCAGAGTACCAGAGGAGCTTTGGACAGGAAAACCTCCTTCCTATAAGCACTTGAGGGTCTTTGGCTGCACTGCGTATGTGCATATACGCAGTGCACCAAAGGAGCTTTGGACAGGAAAACCTCCTTCCTATAAGCACTTGAGGGTCTTTGGCTGCACTGCGTATGTGCATATACGCAGAGAAGATCGCAGCAAGCTTGATCCTAAGTCTCTTAAATGCATTTTTCTTGGATATGGTCACAGTGGTGAGATGGGTTACCGCCTATGGGATCCTGTGAATAAAAAGCTAATTCGCAGCAATGATGTCTTATTTGATGAGTCATGTATGTTTAAGGCAGTAGATAAGCCTTCTGATGCTACAGAGGTTGACGTTGATGACTCGAGAGAGGGAAGGAGTCTCACTTGCGGCTTTCTCACATGCACAATGGGGGAATACACACAAAGCCCTGTACAACTCAGGCAGGCTGCAAATCAGCCACAACAGCAGCGTAATCAGCCAATACATGATGCTGCAGCAGGTCCAAATGGACAGCCCGCAGTGGCAGAAGATGTACTACGGGACATGCCACCTTTGGAAGACCTCCCAGGCATAATTCTGCAGCCTGATTTACTGGAACAGCCACCTGTTTTAGGTGAGCAACAAGTTGGACAGCAAGACCAATGGGTCCGAAGGTCCACTCGACAAATGAAACCGCCAGACAGATTTGTTCCAGGAGCAGATTTTATTATGCTTACAAACTGTGGAGAACCTTTCTGTTACAAGGAAGCCGTGCAAATGCATGATAAAAGGCTATGGGAACTAGCCATGAAGTCTGAAATGGACAGTCTCCATAAAAATGGTACTTGGGAATTGGTGCAGTTGCCTAAGGGCATGAAAGTACTGCCATGCAAGTGGGTGTATAGATTGAAAGTCACACTTGGAGCTAAGCCAAGGTATAAAGCCAGGTTGGTTGCCAAGGGCTTTAAGCAGGAGTATGGCGTCGATTTTGATGAGATCTTTTCTCCAGTGGTTAAGATGACCACACTCAGGATTGTACTTGCTTTGGTTGCATGTGAGAATTTGGAATTATGCCAAATGGATGTGAAGACCGCCTTTCTTCACGGAGATCTTCATGAGGAGATCTACATGCAGCAGCCAGAAGGATTTGCAGTCAAGGGGAAGGAGTCACTTGTATGCAAGCTTAAGAAGAGCCTTTACGGGCTGAAACACGCACCAAGGGAATGGTATAAGAAATTTGATACCTTCATGAAATCCCAAGGTTTCAGGAGAAGTGATGACGATCACTGCTTATATACCAAAAGGGCTGCAAATGGCAGCTTAATCATTCTCATTTTGTATGTGGATGACATGCTTATTGCTGGTAAAGCTCGTGAGGAGCTTGATGACCTTAAGAAAAGATTGCATGAGGCCTTTGATATGAAGGACCTTGGTGATGCAAATCACATACTGGGAATGCGGATACGGAGAGACCGGGGACAGCGTTTGTTGTATTTGTCTCAGACCGAATATATTGGCAAAGTATTGCACAGGTTTCATATGGAGGGGGGGAAGACCCTTAGTTCTCCATTGCCTCCATATGTGAAACTCAGTGCAATGGACAGCCCACACTTAGATGATGATAGGGCTGAAATGGCCAAGATTCCGTATGCTTCAGCTTGTGGCAGTCTCATGTATGCCATGGTTGCTACCAGACCTGATATTGCGTTTGCAGTGGGAGTGGTTAGCAGATATATGGCAAATCCAGGCAAGAAGCATTGGAATGCAGTGAAAGGTATCATGAGATACCTGAAGGGCACACAGGAGTTGTGCATATGCTTTGGCAAGCGAGATGCAAAGGTGCATGGTTATGTGGATTCAGATTTTGCTGGTCATCCAGATAACCGGAAGTCTACTACCGGTTATGTTTATACATTCACTGGAGGTGCCGTGTCATGGATGTCAAGGATGCAGTAGTGCATAGCCTTGTCTACCACGGAAGCTGAATATATTGCAGCCACAGAGGCATGCAAGGAGGCCTTATGGTTATCTCGGCTAGTGGGAGACTTGGGCATTACAGGAGATATTCCATTGTTGCATTGTGACAGTCAGAGTGCTATTCAGTTGGCACACAATCCTGTCTTTCATGCAAAGACTAAGCTGATTGATGTGAAGTATCACTTCATCAGGGAGGTAATAGATGATAAGCTGATTCAGCTTGTCAAGATTCACACAGATGATAATCCAGCAGATTTGTTGACAAAAGGCTTGCCTGCAGAGCGGTTTGCACATTGCCGACAGTTGATGGGTATAGGTTGAGCCTCATTTATTTTTACTTGAGGGCATATTGCCTTTAAGTGGGAGGTTGTTGGGGTAAAGGCACTATGGCCACCCAAGTACAGTTAGTACACTTAAGTACAGTTAGTACTTTTATTTGTTAAGTACACTAAGTACGGTGTACTTAGTGTTGTAACCTTATCCTTTCATATAAAAGGTTGACTGTGTGCTAGGGGAGGTACACACATACTTCTTATCCCCACACTCTTGTGTCCATCCTGCTTGTGTGTCGGTGTGCTCTCTCTCTCTCTCTTTTCTCACTCTCTCCCACACCACATACAAAGCTGCATTTGGCTACTTCTTTTGCAATTATACTAGGCACACGGGTATTAGCAGGAGCCACTTGAAGCTATGTATGGCTGCTAAGTTTAAATCACTTCTACAGTACACCCTCTACAACTACCGATGAGGCACTCGAGCAGGGCACAATTTCAGAACAGTGAATGTCCAACAACAAAACGAGTGTGGTTAAATCCCAATACCGTATGCAGGAGAACTTAAGTCTTACACAAGCACAGCAGATACAAGAAAGTGCATTTCTTGAAGGGAAAGTATGTCTTTGTAAGTCCCATTGTGCTTCGTTGAAGAGAATACCTATACCAAGACAGCACACAAGTATCATGGACCATATATGCAAAGGTTCCATGTTTCAGTCTCGAAAAGGGATATTTCTGCTTTGACGGATTTATCTCCTACGGATGGAAGTGGACATACCTCAGAAGAAATTGGTCTAGACCAAGCGCTAATATGATACTACATTCAAATAAAGGGTTCTGCCTTAGCATTCTACTCGGTCAATTAACCTAATCTAAAGTATACCTATTAATTAATCAACCTAATCAAAGCCCCTCTAAGCCTCTACTCTCTGCCTGGCCGCCTCCCTCAGTCTCATCTCCCTTTGCCGCCTCTTGCCTCTCCTCTCCCTTCTCCCTCCCCTCAGAGCCCTTAGCCTCTCCCCTCCACTCAGCACTGGCGGCAACAGCAGAAAGTTCCAGAATTTGGACGTCTTGATTTCCCGCAAACCTTCTTGATTTTCCACGAACCATTGATTTTTGCACCTGGCCATCATCGCAACTCACTTAGATTAATCGCTCCTTTGATTAATTATTTCATTAACCTTATGTTAATTGGTTCATCGTGCTGCCTTTCACTAATTGAAATGCCCATTTTCCAATATCGTGGGCACCTACTGGCAGCCACCTTGCATGGCAGAGCTGTACCCCTATTTCCTGGACTGATGCAGAGCTGTGAGGATTTGCAGGCAGTAGCAGTTCCAGTTTTTTAGAGCTTTCACTTCGGCCCAGAATTGTATCTCAAGATTTGAGGATAGTTTATGAAGTAGGAAGGGTAGTAACGAATGTTTTATTGTAAGAACTTTCTTTGGGTTGGGCTTGATAGTAGGTAGGTCCAGATTGACTACTCACTTGTACAAATTGGATAAACTTGTTTAGTCAAGGCTGCACTAGAGTTGCCATGTGGCACTCTAGTCGATTTATGATTGCAACATAAACAGCATGCTGTGACGTGTCACTTTAAAGTTGGGATAATCAATATACACTGATGGTGTTTCTAACAGAGCCTAAAGACGATAACTGCATTGCATTGTAGACAACATTGATTTTGACTGAAACAAACAAGTCAATGACGCATGTTCTAACAAAACAAACAGTCGTCTCCTACCAGTGCATGTGCAGAACCAGCTACATGGAACACTTGTGCACTGTCTGCATTGTTTGGAACTGAAATCCTACTATTTAGGTTAGACTGCTCTTGTTTCAGTCTTCGGAATACCTGCAGTCAGGGCTGCCTTTGTTTCAAGTTAAAATTCTTTGTCCAGCATAATGTATGTATATGATCTACAGGAGTGCTGCAACTTAATACTATCAAAAATCATTTGCATGCCTGCTGTAAAGGTGTTTTATGCACATGTTTATAAGGATTCAAACATAATGATTCGAAAATGGGAAATATGATGATAGCAAAAAAGATTATTTTGAGCACTACAACACATGTTCCTTATGAAGCCATCTGACATTGGAATTCAGTATTGAGAAAGGCAAATAGCAATGGACAAATGGGGGCGCAAGGCCAGACGTACATCCAGAGCTAGAAAATGGCTTTCATAATATGAGAAAACTAACCTGAGTGATAACAGGAGCTGGTGGTGGAGCTGCAACTGGTGTGCTTATGCCACCCATACCCGGGTCTCTGCCATACATCGAAACTCCATGGTGTTTTTGTGAGTCAAATGCATCCGAAGGTTGATAGTAACTCTCGTGCTGAAAAGAGGGAGCACTGTATTGGGATGCACCACCTAGACCTGGTCCTGCAGAGCTGGGTAGAGAAGTACCAGAGCTTGGACCCCATGAAGTATGGGAGACTGATTGTTGACCTTGTGTTTGAACAGCCCGCTGCATGCAGTGTAGACAAACAAATCAGTCTGTTGAAGCCTGTCATCACACCCATGCCCAACTACATAATCGTTTACCACATTTCCATAAACTCCTTCCGAAAGAGAGAAAACAACTTACATTCAACTCAAATAAAGGCAAGATTGAGCGGTCTACTAAAAATTTCCGTAGATGGGACAGGACCAACTCCATCGCTTTCTGCACCTTCACTCCCTCACCCTGAATTTCCACAACTCTATCATCTTGAAGAGCACAAAGAGGCAATTCCTCTGCAATAACAAAACGTTTGCCATCTTGAGAATGTGTAACATTGCCTCAATTTTTAAAACATTGGCTCTCTAATTGTGCAATGTGCGACGATTTCCCCAAAATTCATAGATTTGCAACAAGCAATACATTAAAATCATTTTATCACACACAAGACTAAAACAAGGGTGTAGCCACTTTCAAGTGTCACGACATCACTATACCTGACGACCTTTACATATACCTAGATGAATTCACGAAAATTCCCAAACTCATCCTCTAAAACACAACATAGTGCAGTTTCAATCTCACGATAGTCACTCATAAGATTGAAAACCATAAACTCCATCATGCATAGCCAGGACTAGCTACTATGACATCCCACTGACGTCATCAGCGCCCAACAGTGGGTGTAGACCGTAGTATAAAAGTATGCTCTCACACATACAAATCCACACCCCCACACGTACTTGAGCATCCTTTTATACAAAGTCTTCGTACTGAGTTTCTGTCGGCACTTCGGAGGTGAAGGGCAAACTCAGCCATGACGAAGGCTAGCACTAAAGGAGAAGGCTAATCAAAAAGTAGTCCAAATCTCTTCATTCAAGCTACAACTGCTTGTGAAGTCTAAACGATTTCATTTTAGTCTCTCCCAAATGAGCATCTAAATCTAAATCTAGCTGATAAGGCAACGCACGATTTAAGATAGAAAGAATTATCGCAATACCAGCAGGCCGCAACTTGCTGCAACTTGGACGAAAACTTCACAAGGTGAAATTTCCATGTCCGCTAATACGGCAGAAGCATATACCTAGATGAATTCAGGAACATTCCCAAACTCATCCTCTAAAAACACAACATAGTGCAGTTTCAATCTCATGATAGTCACTCATAAGATTGAAAACCATAAACTCCATCACGCATAGCAAGGACCAGCTACTATGACATCCCACTGACGCCATCAGCGCCCAACAGTGGGTGTAGACCGTAGTATAAAAGTATGCTCTCACACATACAAAAACACACACCCACACATACTCACGACCTTTACATAGACTATACCTACAAATGCTAACAAGGTTATTACAAGCAAGCTGCACAGATGGGAGTTTCAGCCTCAGCATTTATGGCATTGGCACTTTGAGCATAAGCTTACGCAATTAGTATGCATTCTTCAAATGGCTAGCTGAATCAAGACAGCACAAGAAAAGGTATGATAGCCACCATCAATAGTGTTACGGTTTGGATAAAATAGCGCAAACAAGAAAACAGTAGACAAATGTGCCTGTCAAAACATCGCACATTTAGCAAGACTGTAAGCTAGGGACATAAGAAAGAACAATGCAAAATCCCTAGAGGACTAGTAAATGATGCAAACTTGCCAAGTAGTAGTAATCCTAAAACACATATCTAGGGCAATTGGCAATTCCAACTTTTATTATAAGAAAAAGCAGAACATGTACCACTTAAGATACCCTCCATCAAGGCACCCAAAAACCAAACAATTCTATTGATCACACTGTCTACCAAACACCCATGATATTGACCAAAGAAGGCGGTCATGTTTCCAACAAGAGATTATATATAAAATTATTTGGCTTTCCAGCACATGATTATACTTTGGTGCTCATGGACATCCTTGACACCCCTAACGTACAGGTAGACATATACAAACTGTTAGCCCAAGTCTTCTATGCTTGGTCACCAGCTTAACAATACCACTGGCTTAATCCACAGTGATGTTTGTGATATCATTGAAGCATGTTCTAGGCTCATATCGAGGGCAAACACCTCATCTTCTTTAGGATGCTTCCTGTCACGGGGGCGTGAAATTTTAAGTACTTTAATGTACTACAAGACCGTGACAACTTTGGTTTTAAAAGTCCAAGCATGGGCTTAATAATGTGTAATTAAATGCGGCATGGTGCCTAGCAGCAGTGTGATTGCATCTGGACAGCCAATGGAATTGCACTCGGAAAAGAGAATGCCTTTGGATTGAGCCTATGAGTTAAGTGCACTTATGTGATGGTGTTCTATGCTTGAAAGCCTTGCGAAGGCTCAGTGAATTGGGGCTGCGTGCTCAGTTGCAGGGAAGGTCTCCTAGATGCAACTTGTAATCATTTCACTGTGAAATATAAAGAAATACCGAAAGGGGCGCCACGCTGTTTGGGGCCAATCGGGTGCACTTGTCTATGTCTGTTGAGCAGGGGCATTCTAGCCTCCATCCCTTTTTTAGTGGTTTTGTTTGTGGACAAATGGGTAAATGCCAAATGGAGATCATGCAAGGGTTAATGGTTATGATATATGCTTTGTGAGCTGTAAATAAGTGCTGAAGTGATTAAAGGTTTAGTTCCACTGCCCTCTGAGTGATTAGAGGCCGTTTTCATTGGTTCCATTGCCGGGATACCACACACTCTTTCTCAAGAGGTGGGCCTCGGTAGTTTGGTGGAAGGATATCTTTGCTGCACTTTTTGACAGCTGAATATTACAACCATAAACATGGTGAGTACCTATGAGCAAGAGAGCTCCACAACTCCTCAAAGGAGAAGGCACGAAAGCCTTAATGATCCAGCTAGTGTACAGCTGCAGGGAGCACAACAAATGCCTTTTGAGCAGGCCACACATGAAGCTACAACTGAGCTCAACGGTGATACTAGTTCTAGCAGTGAGTCAAATGATGCTACTATGTTGAATGCACAGCTTACAAGTGCAGTGACTGCTTTGACTCAGCTGGCTCAAAATTTGGCTCAGATTGTGCAAACAAATGCCAAGAAGAAGAAGAAATCAAGAAAGCACAAGCACCGAAAGAGTGAGTACACACATACATCAGCTTCTCATGGCGGACCGCACACTCATGCATCAGTTTCCCATGAGGGAAAGCCACCAAAAATGACTCAAAAAGTGACTTCCAAGAGAGAGGAATCACCCAAAAGAGCACTTGAGAAAGAGGTACAAAAAGTACAGCCAGTGCAACAGTATGAGCAGCCAGCACAAGGCCTTGGTTTGGGTACTTCTACTCCTCAAAATAATAATGTGCAGTCCATAAATGTGGCTCAACTACCTCAGCCATATTTGAGGCAGCAACCTGAATATTTTGGTACAGATTCTATCTTTGATGCTATGTTGATTTCACCGCCAATTGGGCATAGAAAGCAAGCCATGTATGACAATGTGGGAATGCAGCCAGGCATGCAAGCCACAGCATATGCACCCATGCCTAATGTTCAGCCAAGCATGGCTCTCCCTAGTGAAGGGAATGCTGCAAGTATACAGGCATCTTTGGGACAGCCAATATCAAATGTATATAAAGAATTTAAGGATGGTGGTTCTCATGTCAAGTTTGATACATATAATGGAGTACAGGACAGGTACAAAGCCCTCACATTCCTTCAACAGTTTGACGCTGCATTTCTTGGGGGTTTGTTTACAGAAGCATCGAAGATGAGGAAGGTTGCCACATTTTTGAAAGGCAATGCACTTAAGTGGTACACCAACCTTATGCTTCATGGAGATGGACCTACTACTTGGCTGGAATTTAAGCAAGTGTTCTATTTACTTGGCTCACTCCAACTTTTGAAGTTGAAGTACTTTCACACTGGCATGACTTGTCATACAAACTTTGCAAGAATCTTGATGATTACACCAAGAGGTTTTGGGATGTTTTGCTGCCATTGAGCTCTTACAGGCATGTTTCTTTGAAAGAGCAAATAGAGAGGTACTGTTGTGGATTGCCTAGTGAGCTACCTGATTATTGCATCAAAACCAAGGTGGGTTCTATGACTCAATTAATTGAGATTGCAAGGACAGCATATGCATGGATGCAGGAGAAGAATTTGGGCTTTATGGACAGAATGAAAGAAGACAACAAACGGGCTGCCAAACACCAGGGTAAGGACATCAAATCTGAAAATAAAAATTATGGCAAACGACCGTTTCAAAAGGGAGGAAAAGCCCAATTCAAAGCTGGTCAAAGGCGTGGACAGCCTAATAAACAGCCCCATACCAAGTTATCTGATGAAGAGAAAAAGTCACTCATGGAGCAAAACAAATGTTTTATATGCAAAGGAGAGGGACACCACTCTTATGATTGCCCATTCAAGAAAAGAGACAGGTCAGATGATGATAAGAATGGTGATAAACAGGCTGATCGGAAGGGCAAAAAGCCTAAACCTTCCGCAGGACTTCTTCCAGATGTGATTGGGAGTTTGCCACATGCACATGATGAAAAGGAAATGAAAAAGACTGAGATGTGCAGAGCATGGGGAAAAATCAGAAATCAAAATTGTTTGTTTTTCTTTGATTCTGGGGCAAAGGCAAATTTCATAACTCCTGATATGGCAGGAAGGCTTGGCATCAAGCCTGAGGAAATGGGGCCATCCGGCATGTGTGATATGGCCAACCCTGAACTCAACACACCTGTCACTCCTATCATTGGCAAGTTGAGGATGCATATCCAAGGATATCAGGATGCAGAGGACTTCTACATTATGCCTTTGCCAGAGTGTGATGCTTTGCTTGGGATGCCTTGGATGTAGAGGGTGGGGGCTGATGTGCAGATGAGAAACAAGAAGATTTCTTTAACTCATAGAGGCAAAAATCATGTACTTGATGTAAAGTTGAAAGGGGAGTCCATCCCTATAGTTTCAGCTTCTTGTATTTCCAATGTAATAAAGCGTCATATTTCAGCGTACTTGATTTTTGTCAAAGAGGACAGCCAACCAGTTCAGGAAGGCTCTACTCTTTCTACTTTAGATAGAGAAAGGGCTGCTTTTATTTCAGATTTTCAGGATTGTTTCTCAGATGCACTTCATCAAGAATTACCTCCCAAGAGGCCCGAGGATCATCAAATTGATATAATTCCAGGAAGCTCACCACCTAATATACCTCCCTATCGTGTCAGTAAGGCACAACAGGAAGAAATAATGTCACAAGTGAAGGAACTCTTGGAAAAGGAACTAATACAGCCAAGTAATTCTCCTTACTGTTCCCCTGTGTTGCTTGTGCAAAAGAAGGATGGCAGTTGGAGAATGTGTATTGATTATAGGGCTTTGAATAAAGTCACAATTAAGAACCGTTTTCCAATTCCATGCATTGATGATATATTGGATCGGTTGGAAGGTTCCTCAATGTTCAGTCGTATTGACCTTAAAAGTGGATACCATCAGATAAGGATACGGCTTGAAGATGTCTACAAGACTGCCTTCCGCACTTCATTTGGCTTATATGAGTTTCTTGTGATGCCTTTTGGTTTGACTAATGCACCTGCCACTTTCAATAGAATGATGGACAGAATTTTTAGAGCACACAGAAAGTTTGTGGGCACTTTCTTCGATGACATCGTTGTGTTCTCTAAAAATGAGCAGGAGCACAGGGAAACACCTCACTATTGTGTTTCAAGAGTTGAAAAGACACAAGCTATTAATCAACACCAAATAAAGTGAGTTCTTTATGCATGAGATTCATTTTCTCCGTCATATAGTGTCAAAGGATGGAGTCAAGATGGATCCTGCAAAAGTTGAGACCATAAGGAGTTGGCCAATTTTGAAAAATCTGCATGAAGTCAAAAGCTTCCTTGGGTTGTGTTCATACTATCGGAGGTTTATAAAGTACTTGGCAGAAATTGCTTCTCCCTTGCATGCTTTACAAAAGAAAGCTGTACCGTTTCATTGGGGACCAAAGGAAAATGCAGCTTTTGAAGAGCTGAAGCAAAAGTTGTGTTCTGAACCCGTTATTATCTTGCTAGATCTTGCAAAACCCTTTGCTGTAACTTGTGATGCATGTGGAAATAGCATAGGAGGCACTTTGATGCAGGATGGCAGAGTGGTTGCATATGAGAGTAGAGTTCTCAAAGATGCTGAATTGTACTTGCAGACATACGAGAAGGAAATGTTAGCAGTGATACATGATTTGACCACATGGAAACATTACCTTCTTGGAGCTGATTTTTATGTGCAGACAGATCATCAGTCACTTAGATATTTTCTCACGCAGAGAAAATTATCTGAAAAGCACATGAGATGAGCTAACTTCCTCTCAATGTTTCATTTTCAAATTGTACATGTGCCGGGTAACAAAAATGGCGTGGCTGATGCACTTTCCAGGAAACCACAGCCTGAAGCAGTCTCCAAGAAACCTAGTGTTTCAGCAGTGAGCATTGCTTACAACAATGTGTTAGATATGATGAAAGACCAGTATGTTAATGATGCTGATTTTTCAACTATTTATGATCAGCTTTCTGATGGTCAAAGGCATGATCACTATATGTTGAAAGAGGGTTTCATTTTGATGCATGGACGACTCTGTGTCACTGATCAGATGCGACAGAAAGTCATAATGGAAAGTCATGCTCCTCCATATGCAGGACATAGGGGAATTACAGCAACAATTACAGCAGTGGAGCAATACTTTTATTGGCCATCTTTAAGGAAAGATGTCGAAGAATATGTGAGAACATGCATGGTTTGTCAGAAAGTAAAGTTTGACAGGCAGAAGGCACCTGGGTTGTTACACCCTTTGCCAATTCTGGATAGACCATGGCAAAGCATAGCTATGGATTTTGTGTTTGATCTTCCACGTACTCCTACTGGACATGATGGATTGTGGACAATAATTTGCACGTTTAGCAAACAAGCCCACTTTGTGCCAGTAAGAGAGAAAATTACAGCAGATCAAATGGCCAAATTGTTTTTGCAGCATGTCTTCAAGTATCATGGGATGCCTGAATCCATAATCAGTGATAGAGATCCGAGGATGACCAGCCTCTTTTGGAGAGGACTGTTTGAAAATATGGGCACTACGCTGAATTTTTCGTCATCTTTTCACCCTCAGTCTGATGGACAATCGGAGCAGGAAAACTCTACCATCTTGGATATGTTTAAATGCTATGTCTCAGAAAACAAAAGCAAATGGGAGCATTATTTGCCTTTGCTGGAATATGCTTACAATAATACGGTGCACACATCCACAGGTAAAGCACCTTTTGAAATAGTGGAAGGTGCCAAGAAGATACCTCCCATTTTGCATACAAAAGAGAAAATCTTCGAAGCTAATCGTTTTGTGGAAAGCCTTGAACAGCAGGCTTACAAGAAGATCAAATATGCCTTGCAAAGAAGTCAGGACAAGCAAAAAAGAGCAACAGATAAGCACCGCGGGGAATTGGTATTCACAGAAGGTGATTGGGTTTTGCTGCGTTTTCAGAAGGCAAGGCTGAAAAATAAGAAAGGCAAGGAAAGGTTGTACACAAAGCTGAACATGCGTTACTATGGTCCTTTCCAGGTTTATGAAAAGATAAACGAGGTAGCTTACAGGCTGAAGTTGCCTCCGCATTGAAAGATACATAATGCCTTTCATGTGAGCTTATTAAAGCAATATCATGGAGATATTCCCGAGGATTTACCTGATGAGGTGCAACCTGAAGTGGAAGAATAGGATGAACTTCTGGTCCCAGAGCAGATTCTGGCACACAGGGATAGAAAGCTCAAGGGTAAAGTTATCCGTCGCTACTTGGTAAAATTTCAATATTACCCATCACTTGATGCGAAATGGATGGAGGAAGGTGAACTGGCAGATTCACCTGGGATATTGCAGCTTTACCTTGATGCTTTCCAATTAGAGCCGACTGCGGTCCAGGCTTCGACAAGTAGTTCAGCAGAGCGAGTGTCTGGAGCATTACCTGGTGTTCAAGAGGGGGGTAGCACCTCCACGCCCTCGGTATAGACGGTCTCACTGTGATTTCATGAGGTCGCTTGATGACACTGTACGTTTCATCCGAGATACTGAGCTGACAGTATTTCTGCTATGAGACTTCATGATATTGATGCATCTTGACTATGGATAACCGAGGATGACATAGATTTTGAGCAGTGTATATGGATGGATGCATGCCTCTCCTAGCCATATTTTCACTGTCTCTGTATACTATAGCTGCGGCTTTCTTGTATACTCTCTTATGCTATATTTCATGCTCACTCCTGTGTTTTGGGGCAGCAAATTGTGGTTTGCTGTTTCAAGAGAGGGATATGTCACGGGGACGTGAAATTTTAAGTACTTTAATGTACTACAAGACCGTGACAACTTTGGTTTTAAAAGTCCAAGCGTGGGCTTAATAATGCGTAATTAAATGCGGCATGGTGCCTAGCACATAAGCGTAATTAATCCCTAGGCCCAAAGGCATTCCAAGGAATTAAAAGAGTGGTTGTTGGGAAATGATGATGTGGCATTTTTAATGGGCCCCCTAGAGGGCCATGTACCTTCAGTGGCCCCCCTAGAGTTCCAGGTGGCTCTTGTGCCTTCTACATGCTCCTTTGCCATTCCTGGACCTTCCTGGGCCTTCTAAACTTCACAGGTGTGGTTTTCTCTCTCATCTTCTCCCTTTAATGAGATTTTGGATTCGTTTTTCAGCCTCCTTCAGCTGAATTCCGTTTTTCTTCATAACTCCTCACCCGTTTAGATTCCTCGACTTCCGTTTGGCCCGATGGCTTCCCCTCTGCCTCCCCTTCGTAGTGATATGCTTTTCCCTCCGTGCGTTTAGTAGAACGGGCAGGAGCTGAGCACTTCTTTTGCTGGTCGAATTTGCAAAAGTGGCTTTTTCTGGACCTTTTTGCTTCTACCGCCTCCTGGGCCTCTCCTCTTGCAAAGCTACAGCTTTCTGTTGAATTTCGAGTGGTCCCACGCGCTGGTTGACTGGTTTTTCTCAGTTTTGGAGGACTTTCCGGCGATGAAACTTCTCCAAAACCTTCTCAATGCATTCCTCTCTGAAGCACGCTTCTTTTGAGCCCAAGAACTCCCACTTCTTCGCGACAAAAGTGCTTCTTTTCGCATTTTTCAGTGGAATTCTTGCTGGTCGGCTCTTGTAAATGCTCTTTCTTCATGCCTTTGCACTCCTCTTTGGCTGAGAATGCAATTGGGCATTGGCTACTATGTCCTCTTGAGGACTTGGTTCGAGTTTTCAGTACTTGGTGAGTTGTGATTTTGCTACTGCAATTTCTTTTTGCCATAAGCTATTGGTTGGCCTCGTGTGCCGCCCCTTTCTTGGCTCACACTTGCCCAGGCAGTGCTACATGAGTCATTCTTTGGTTGGGTACTTTGCTGATTTTATTTTGGAGCTTTGAAAAGCTTTGTGAATGCCATCTGGAAACCACTCAAAGAGAGTGCAGCTGAGGTGCAGTGTGATTGCATCTGGACAGCCAATGGAATTGCACTCGGAAAAGCGAATGCCTTTGGATTGAGCCTATGAGTTAAGTGCACTTATGTGATGGTGTTCTATGCTTGAAAGCCTTGCGAAGGCTCAGTGAATTGGGGCTGCGTGCTCAGTTGCAGGGAAGGTCTCCTAGATGCAAGTTGTAATCATTTCACTGTGAAATATAAAGAAATACCGAAAGGGGCGCCACGCTGTTTGGGGCCAATCGGGTGCACTTGTCTATGTCTGTTGAGCAGGGGCATTCTAGCCTCCATCCCTTTTTCAGTGGTTTTGTTTGTGAACAAATGGATAAATGCCAAATGGTGATCATGCAATGGTTAATGGTTGTGATATATGCTTTGTGAGCTGTACTGTCCCAAACAGTGATGTTATGAAACCAAGACCAATTGGACACTTGAAAGCACAAGCTGATGACAGTTTCTCTCAGGACCATAGCTTGCTAAAATAATCGAGGTTAGCTAAACGACAGAAACGGAATGTTCCCTAAGATCACGCAACACTCAAGATCTCACCTATAAGCTTGCGCACACAAATATACAAAAGAAGCACTCCACATGCAGCAAAACTGATAAATGTGTACAGTACCAACATTGTACAAAGGTGACCGAATGGGTACACCACACCTACAACTAGATAAACCTCGCACCAAAGGGGACCAGAAGCCCCCACTCAAGCTGTTGTTCCCCCTCCCTCTGTCGCATACCTTGCTAAGGGGATTCAGTGTCTCCTGGTTCCTCCTGCAGGTGACCCCCCTGCATCTCACTGCCATGTGGCAATCCCCCAACCTTATACATCTTGTGATGTCATGCCACTCGGTCCTCTCATTGGCGGCTCACTAGTGGGCATTGACCCTTGTATCCCAAAACTTGTCTCAATGACCCCTTGTGTGCCTGTATCCACTCATCCAAAGAGCGAGCCATCAGCTCTAGCATGAGGTCCCTCAAGAAAAAGTCCAAGGCATCCTCAAGCATGGGTCTAAGCACCCATACCTCTTTGCTTCCCAACATATTGCTCCACAACACGAACATGCGCAGCACGTGTATAAAAATCCACACTCACTTTTTTGGTGGGGACGTCTAGTAAGCTTTTGGTAACGAAGGGAGAAAATGAAATTCACAACTTCAACACAACAGTTGTTGGCATGATGCCACAAGAGGTAGCTTGCGAACTTCCACCGAGAAGTGAAAGGTGATAAAGACAGAAGACGACTGCCAAGGAATTGGTAACAGGCTAATGAAAAAGACATGATGCAATTGGAATGACCATGAGGCTGCTTTGCTTGCGTCTCAATTGTAATGAAGAAATTTGTGGAGATAGGGATAGCGTGTAGGCTGAAAAACGGTGCACGTAGAGGAAGGTCACTAATGCCTCGAATAAAAGGTGACATTGTGAAAGGCTATGAGGAAGAGGATAACAAGATGTAGGAGAGGTGTTGTAAATTGATGCAAATTGAGAGAAAGGTGAGGTGAGATCAATGAAGAAGAGGACCGATAGAACAAAGCTGACACAGGCAATTGAGGGAACAATGTTGTTAGGATGGTACCCGGCATATAGATGGCGGCTTTGATAACTGGAGGTGGTTGACAAGAAATCTTCAAGATCCATGTAGGAAGGTTGAGGGAAATAGAATCCCCTGAGAGAATCATGGGAAACAAAAAGAATATGCCTCGTGGACAATTGATGGGAGCATTACAGGTTGAAACAGAAAATACAGATAGGCTATTTTGTGTGTGTTGAGGCTTGATTTTGGAGGGTACTTCTAGGGGTTTTTGTGCACTGTGAGGCCTGATCATATGCCATGGTATGGCAACTGAACAGTCAAAGATATTAGTGGAAGTCAATATTCCGGTCAAAACTTAAGGCACAGTCAACACTTTAACGATGCACAGCATGCTGAATAAGCCAGTTTGGCCATCAAATTGAATGATTTAGAAGGGGCTTTTGGTGTAAAAGAGTGCCCCAACGTGTGCACAGTGCAATCAGCTCTTGATACATGGTGTTGGTGCGCAGCTACAATCTATTACTCAGTCAAAAACTGTCATTACACAGTCAACAGTTGACTCCGGGCAGCATTTCAAAACAGTCAATTTGACCACCAAATTGGGAGATCCAGAAGGGGCTTATGCAAGAGTGTGGTTAGTGTTGTAAGTCATAAATTGGATAGTTGTTTTATGTGAAGATGGAAGCAATACAAGTAAATTACAAGTTTTTCTTTGCAATGGGGCCCGACTATGCCGTGTACCATATGAACCCATCCACACCCTATCCGGCTTATTTAGCTTTTCAGGTGTGCTCTTTTAGGGAGTTTGAATTTGACCTTCCAGTAGCAATTGTGGTTGGGCATATGAGTACTGATGCCAGAGACAGTCAGAGCAGTGAGTAAAAGTCAATTTGCAGGTCAAAATCAGCATACAGTTGACTGTTGACAGGGTCCAGCTTGCTGGTAACAAGCAGTTTGACTGAGAAATTAGAGGGTCTGGGACATTTTTTTCATGCCAACTGCATTTTAGGGCTGTTGACTATTCATCTGGGTGTCGCCTTGTGTGGAGAGATCACTGCTGTAACGTCTTTCTTTTGATTGGGTGGCCTCTGTAAAAAGGGCGGTGTGGGTAGTTTGGGACTGCTCTTTTCTTTGTTTGCAGGTGTGATTTGACAGAGTGGTGAAGATGGTGGAGATACCAATTTTCCAAGGCAGAGAGAGGGAGGATGTTGAGGCTTATCTCAGAAATTCTGTGAGAGCCAGCCGCATGTGTTGCAGGTCAGAGGCTATATGGGCCCAATTCCTATCCCACTTCTTGGAAGGGGTAGCATTAGCCTGGCATAGGACACTTGCAGAGGCAGTAAATTGGTGGGCTGTTTAAAGAAACGTCTCACGGATGATATCTAGAAGGTGGGGCCTTAACCTCGAACGCAAGAAATTGGCTAAGATCTCGTATGCGATTTCTAGTAGTGTAATCGGCCTCCACTGTCGAATGTACAAACTGTCCCCCCTTTCCAGAGCAAGCAGATCCGCCGGCCGCGACTCAGGGACTGGGAGAGAGCCTGTGTCAAAAATTTCTGTCCAGGCCTGTAGGAGCAGAGCACGCATATGCTCCCAGAAGAAACGAAAGTCCCAGTCAAACCATCCTGCCCTGGGCACTTCTGATGGGGAAGCGCCTTGAGGGCCTCCCAGAGCTCCTCCTCCGTGAAAGGGGCCTCTAAGTGTGTGCTCAGGCTCGGAGAGACCACTACCGCAACCTGCTCCCACATTGCCTCTCTGCCCACAAGGGAAGCTAGAGTCTCCTCCTCTATCTAAAACAACTGCCTATAGAAGTCCGTGGTCATTGCTAGAATCTCTTAGGGGTCCGTACGCATTTGTCCATGTGCATCTCTCAGTCCCAGCAACTGCATACCAGCTGAGCCTGGCCCGGTGACCTGGAAGAACTGCCGAGTCATCCTATCTACCTATTGCACCCATCTGGCACAGGAAGAGTGGATACGAGAACTCGGCCCTCCCCACCTCCATATCATGCAAGTTCAATCGCGAAGCCTAATCTCTCTCGTTGAGCCACTGCGAGCCAAGCTCTGCCCACTGAGGCGCCCTATGGAGGCCAGATCCCTTCTCAGCGCTCTCTCCCTCATATACCTAGATGAATCCAGGAACATTCCCAAACTCATCCCCTAAAAACACAGCATAGTGCAGTATCAATCTCATGATAGTCACTCATAAGGTTGAAAACCATAAACTCCATCACGCATAACAGTGACTAGCTACTATGACATCCCCACTGACGTCATCATCACCCAACAGTGGGTGCAGACCGTAGTATAAAAATATGCTCTCACACATACAAATCCACACACCCACACATACTTGAGCATCCGTTTATACAAAGTCTTTGTATACTGAGTTTCTATCACCACTCGGGAGGTAAAGGACAGATTTAGTCATGACGAAGGCTAGCACTAAAGGAGAAGGCTAATCAATAAGTAGTCCAAAATCTCTTCATTCAAGCTACAACTGCTTGGAAGTCTAGAGGATTTGATTTTAGTCTCTCCCAAACGAGCATTTAAATCTAGCTGATAGGGCAACGCACCAATTAAGATAGAAAGAATTAACGCAATACCAGCACGCTGCAACATGGACAAAAACTTCACAAGGTGAAATTTGCATGTCCGCTAATATGGCAGAAGCATATATCTAGATGAATCCAGGAACATACTTGAGCATCCATTTATACAAAGTCTTTGTACTGAGTTTCTGTCGGCACTCTGGAGGTGAAGGGCAGACTCAATCATGACAAAGCACTAAAGAAGAAGGCTAATCAAAAAGTAGTCCAAAATCTCTTCATTCAAGCTACAACTTCTTGTGGAGTCTAGACAATTTCATTTTAGTCTGTCCCAAACGAGCATCTAAATCTAAATCTAGCTGCTAGGGCAATGCACCAATTAAGATAGAAAGAATTAACGCAATACCAGCAGGCCGCAACATGGATAAAATTGCACAAGGTGAAATTTGCATGTCCGCTAATGCGGCAGAAGCATACACCTAGATGAATCCAGGAAAATTCCTAAACTCATCCTCTAAAAACACAACATAGTGCGGTTTCAATCTCATGATAGTCACTCATAAGGTTGAAATCCATAAACTCCACGCATAGCAAGGACTAGCTACTATGACATCCCCATTGACGTCATCAGCACCCAACAGTGGGTGTAGACCATAGTATAAAAATATGCTCTCACACATACAAATCCACACAACCACACTCCATCACGCATGATAATCACTCATAAGGTTGAAAACCATCAACTCCATCACGCATAGCAAGGACTAGCTACTATGACATCCCAACTGACATCATCACCACCCTCTTGAATGTCTAGGAGTGAAGCTATGCGCTACTCCTCTACACCGCCTCTACTACCCAAGCTGCCCAGTCCGCCAGGGGCCCTCCCTCTCGCTGCTGCCAGATCGCAGCTATGGAGTTCCTGAAGGGAGCTGTCTAGGATATAGATCCCCTTCAGGGGGAGATCCGGAAGGGGTTGCTCTAGGTGAAGTATGGTCGAAGATTGAACGAACATCGTGGTACTTGCTACGATGAAAGTAGATACCCCCTGCATAGAGCCCAGTCCCCAACATATCTAGGCACTCCAACAACCTATCATGTCTCCTCTACCCAAAAGAGAAGTGTCGGCTGCTTGGAGTCCTAGTAAACTCTGCCTCTTGCCAAGGGTCACTTCCGCTAATCGCAAAAACAAACTGCTCCCAGGTGCCCCTCTCTACTACTAGCATCTAGGAGAAAGCGGTCCTCCCCTACTTATCGTCCACAAACTCTAGATTGCTGAAATCGCCTCCTACAATCCACGAGTCGACATCTGGGAGGCACTTTATCAAGCATCTCCAAAAGGTCAGCCGATGCTATCTACATGCTGGTGCATAGACGTTCAAAATCCCTATCCTGGCCTCCCACGTGAAGGCCCATCCACACTGCCATGTATACTATCAGCTCGTCCTAATCAAAAACCTCAGAAGCCACTACCTACGAGGCTGAGATACACATCCTTCCACTCCTACCAACTGCTAGGGAACAGACCTCGAGCCCCCTACTGAGGAGGAGGTGATTGGGAACTTGCGATATCCGCTGCTATGAACATATGTTCTTGGATCAAGAGGAGGTCATCTGACCTTGCTACCACTGCCCTCTGCAACTCCTGGAAGTGAATCGAGTACTCAAGCTGACTACGTGCACGATCATGGAGTCCATGCACGTTCAAACTCACCACTGTCCAGCTCAAGAGGAAGATGTCAAAGAGAACAAAGCTCGCCTATGGGTGGGAGCTTGTTCCAATAAGAGGGAGAGTAGTGTGTGTCCGTGCGCCTACGGACCAAAGTAGCCACCGGCTCTACTCCCACCTTTCGAGCCCACGGCATCATGAAGGAAAAGTTTGCCCGGAACGCCTCTGCCCACTTTTGTAACATCCAGTGTTGCTCTGTCGAATGAATCTTTGCTTCGGTGGCAACCGGATCACTCCTACTGCCAGTCTTGAGCCCGATCTCTCTGGCGTGAAATCAAGCTGGAAGAAAGCTGACGAGCCATAGGCAAGACACAGGTCCAACCCATATGGCCACATCCACTCGTCCATTATGCGGGACAGTTACTCCTCTATCATGTCATGAAACATCTTCGGCGTCCACTTCTTCTCTTTTGTGGAGGCAAACTTCATACCCCAGAAAGGATAGGTGTGGGATCCGATCACATTGAATGATCCCCCCTTTCAGGCCTGCAGAATCAGAGCTGTCATTTCAAGAGGAACATGATAGGAATATGGAATAGCTACGTAGTTCCATGGCCCCAAATGCCAAAACTCTCTTGGCAAGGGAAGTCTAGGTCGCAACTTCGGTTCCGAGACCTGAGAGGGGGCCCTGCTACCCTCTGACTCATGTCGTGAGGCCGAGGTCCTCTAAGGGGGAGCTCCTGCCATCAGCTCTGGGGGAGGGGCTGAGTTGAAGGCCGATCCCTTGCCCTTGCTAGGGGCCTGAAGGGCAAGAGGGGACCGGAGGAGGGGGGGGCGGACAGCTCTGCTATAGAGGGTGGAGCAGGGGGTTTAGCGAGGGGATCCAGAGGACAACGGGGAGAGGGAGGAGGAGGAGAAGGGGGAAGGGGAAGGGGAAGGGGAAGGGAAAAGGGATCCGAAGGAAGGGAAGGCTACGCCGAAGAGGAGGGTGCCTACTGCTGTGACAGGGCTTGATGGTGCTGATGCGCCTCCTCCATGTCCAAAGAGGGTCCCTTTGGGGGAGCATCTGACATCTACACATCCGGTCCATGCTCCTACGCTGGAGACTGCATGTCTGAATGCTCAGCGCTCGAAGGATCCACTGCAAAAGCGAGAACCCCCTCTCCGTTGTCTGCTCCACCTAAGGGGAGGCTGACTCTCGCCCCAACCGCCCCTTTGCCTTGCGTCTTAATATCCATCTCCGATTATTCCAAGTCCATTTACTCGGCGGCTTCTTCCCTTTTACCGGGATCCACTCGCCCTCGAAGGGCGAGGTCATGTCTACCCTCTAGGACAGTCTCAGGCTAGGTGCCCCAACTATCTGCAACGTAGGCACTGTCCAGCTAGCCTAGAGATCTCAAACCTCTATCGAAGCGTTCCCCCATCTAGGGTCTCAAGAAGAATCATCTCTGGGAGGGAGTCCGGGTTCTCCACAACTATTGGGGACCCCATCATGTGCTACTAGTGAAGCTGCTGTAACCGGAGGAGACTCCAGCACTGTGCCAAAAGCCGCCTCTATAAAAGGAAGAATGGACGGGTACTCTCTCGAAAGCCCCGAAAAGCTGAGCATCCCCTGAAAGCGAGGGGCATGATGTGTCATATCCATATCCTCCACCGTGAAACCATGGTACCATGGGAAAAGATGAACCAAGTGTGGACCCGGGAAGATCCGACTCCGCTCCACGAGGGCCTGTGTAGTCGCTGGGAAGCTCAGCAGGAGAAGAAAAAACCCACCTCCCATAGATAGTAACCTCCTAAATGTGGTCACCTTGCAGGGCTAAACTCGCCTAAAGCCACTCCCAAATCTGCCTCCTCGAGGATGTCAAACCGACAATCCGTCTTACCACTACATGCTGAACCTGTTGCTTGTCTGAGGGGGAGAGGCAAATCTTAACAGCTCTGGGAGTCGAGGATGCTGCCATGAGAGCTCTCTGGCCAAAGCAAGAGGTCATCGTCAAGACTTTGCTCCTCAAAAAACCACTAGTAACGCTCTGCTGCCGCAAGGAGGGAAGGAAGAAAAACCAAAGTAATCAGCCTGCAAGAGAGATGCAAACTAAGTGGGCTGCAAGTGCAGTCCAAATTGAAAGTCCCAAAGCATGGCTTCACAGTGAACCACTTCCCCGGTTCTTGAAATGTCCATCACCCAACATTTCTCCACTTGATATTAAAGCGCCTAAAGTGTGATTTCTCCATACAAACTCGATGTGTTGGGTCTAACCGCAGGTCAGGAGCCTCTCTCGAGGCTGCCACAATGTTGAATGACCTCAAGGGGGAGCCTCGCCTTGATCTTGCAACAGTACGAGCAGCGAAAAGGGGGCTGTGAGCCACCCTATCCTACCCACACTCTCGAAAGGCCTCAAAGGAGGGCCTCACCTTTTTCTTGCAGCAGTTCAAACAGAGGGGGGGCTGAGGGCCTCCCTCTCCTAGCTCCTCCACAACTATACGTAGTGCAAGCTAGACGGCTAGCAACCAAGGCTTCCCTCGTGCGGGACTGTATGGGCAGGACGGGCAACGCAAGTATCAATGGCGGGGGCGAGACAGCTGACGCGGGTTGCTACAACAAGCCGTCAATAGGCTAAGCGCTGAGCGAGGAAAGGGGGGAGCACCAAGGGGAAGAAGCGGAGGGGCGAAGAAGAGGAACGATGGGCGATGGCGAGGGGAAGCGAGGCGAGGATGAGGGGCAAAAGTATGATGGGGTGGGAGGGGGCAAGGCAACATGCAAGCAGGAGATCAGTCCATTATATATATTTGTCCCTGGAGAAGAATATGGAAAAGATGATGGCAGCGTTCAATGAGCTCAAGTTGCATGTGGTGCGGCCTCCGCATGTTAATGTGCCGAGGATGGAACCGAGGGTTGCGCATGATCGCAGCCAGATCATCTACAGGGGTGCGAGATTATGATTAATTACAGATCACGGGAGGTGAAGGCAAATATCACTATTCCTCATATACTTGCAGTTAGCCTTGCCCTAAGACAGCAATTTGTGAAGGGCGTAAGTCGAGGAAAAAGAGGGAGACAGTAGATGCTAAGGATGTAAGCATAGCTCTGAGTGACCAGATTCCTGTAGTGACCTCATCATTAAATGGAATGCCTAGAAAGAATGTATACATTATATTGATGGTGGGGCTGCTATCAATGGCATCAGAGAACAGACCATGCATGAAGTGGGTTTAAAGAGCAATTCTCCCTCTTTGAATAAAATAAACTTGGCAGACAACTCCAGGGCTAAAGCTTCCAATGCCATAATGGCTCCAAAGACATTAGGCATTAATATACATTGTACACATTTAATGAAAGAGAGTTACATACTTTCAACTTCAAACTTGTATTAATTTTAAAGTCATGAAACTGATTTTAAAAACGTTTCATAAAGATCTGGGAATCCCGTTTTCCCCCCCAAAAAAGGCAAGTATGATTGTACGTACCATACGCATACGGAAAATTTATTTCATACACGTATGGTTCAGCCAACCATAGGCGTAGGGACCCAACTATGATAGGAGACGTTTTCCACGAGGTGTGATGAACATGATACCAATACTGAGGAAACCAACAACTGGAGGCTTTAATTGAAGAGTTCTTTGAAGTAACTCTAGATGCGTTGAGGACACCACAGGAGAAGGAAGATGCAGCGGACTGTGCTACAAGAAGGGCAGCAAATGCAAAGATGTTAAATCCACAATTGGACAGCTCAGAGAGGGAAAAGTATCTGAATATGCTTGATAGTTCTCCTCATCTCTTTGTTACAGACTACTGGCAGATGCGCAGAGTAACCATGGTACATCATGAAATCAAGTTAAAGCCTGATGCTAAGCTGGTAGTTCAGAAATTTAGGAGGCTGCATGTAATTCAGGCAGATGCCTTGATACTGTAGATTCATAGATTGTCAGCTGTTGTGTTGCACCAAAGAAAGGGGGGAAATGGTGGATTTGTGTGGATATGTGCCCTCTAAATGCTTGCACTAAAAGAGATTATTATCCCCTCCAATCTAGGATGAGATCTTAGATCAAGTGGCAGGTCGTGAGAGAGATACAGTGTGATGGGATATTCTAGGTAAAGGACATGCTATCATCACTCTCAAGTCACGTAAACTACAAACCCTGCGCCCGTGACCCGACAGCTCAGACAGAGAGTCGACACACAGATCACACACTTGGAGACATCCCCTCCTTGTTTAGAGTTGGAGCCCGACCGACGGGGGTCACAGTAGCCCTGGTTAGACATGAAACCTGCCAAACACCACTGGTCTGGGTAGGAGAGGAAATGGGCTAAAAGCCCATAACTATCTCTGAAGAGGCAGTTGAAACGTCCTCGAATCTCATAGTACACAGGACACTTGAAGATGAAATGCTCCTCTGTCTCAACCTCATGTATGTCACATAGTGTGCATATGCGTCGCTCCTTGGGTAGTCGCTCTGCTCTGCCGCTCTCGATGCGAAGTCTGTGTGAAGAGACCCGGAACTGCCCAAGAGAGATCCTCATCGAGTCGGGTGGGTGAATCTGTGTGTATCCTAGTGGGTCAATGAAACCCTCCGCTGTGATATGTAAGAAGTGATCTCTGTAGAAGCTAAGCTTCACTGGGAGTTCACTCGGTTCCAACCAGGTCCGAAAAGTGTGTAGCTGTAGTAGATCCTCACGGATAACCTGGTTAACCTCGTGTGATAAGAGGGGAGAGAACGGAGCATCCATGCTATACTGGAAGGGAGGTAGTCTATCCATGTGGAGCCCCAGTGGCTCAAACCATCTCTCTCTACGTGCATACCAGCACCTCTGATCTCCTCCTGCTGCAAGTGCCATAGAAGAGGATAAAGCTATCCATGGTAGCCTGCTACGCCCCGAGATATAATCCCCATATTCCCTAACTCGGTACAGATATGTGATGACCTGAAATGCAGCATCTAGCTGTAAAGGGGGTGACCCAAACTCAGCCTGAATGTACTGAAGATCATGACCTTGGTTTTACCCAAGTCGACCTTCAAATCATGAGACTCACAAAAGGACTGTAGTGCGTCTAGGTGTCTCTGAAGCCCCTCTGCTGAGGAAGACAAGAGAGCCACGTCATCTGCATAGAGCAAAATCTGGATCAACGTGCTCGCAAGAGAGCAACCTACACCCCCTTGTGTCGGCATCACTGTCTCAAGCTAGTCAATGTAGAGGCCAAAAAAGGTAGGCGACAAAGGACACCCATGTTTGACCCCGATGGTACTCATGATCTCGTCTGTCCACCCGGATCCTACCCGAATTCTGCCACAAACTCTCTCGTAAAGTGCCATGACAGCCCAGCTGATCTCCCTGGTCATAACCCAAGTCCTATAGGCGCCAGATGAGGCGGGCTCTCGGGATTGTGTCAAATGCCTTGCGAAAATCCACAAAGCAACAAGATCACGCCGGAATCCGGCCTCCTGATGCTCTGAGTCCTCGACACTCTGCAAGTCTGCTAACCTCGGAGTCAAGTACTGATGCATAAATCTTGGACATGACATGTCCAATCATAATGGTCCTGTAGTTCTCCGGGCTCATGGGATCCCCTGCCTTGTGGATGGGTGAGATAGTGTCAATGGTCCAAGTGTGTGAAAGTCCCAAACAAACCGCTTCATTAAAAGCTTTGGTAAGATCGGGGCTAGGAGGTTAATCCCTTATGCAATGAACTCAGTGCATAGTCCCTCATGATCCTTCGCTGGGCCATTATGAAGTTTCATTACAGCATCCTTTACCCCTCCTCTAGTGAAGAGGGTGCAGAATGTGGGACGAGGCATGTGTGAGAGGCTAGGGACTGGCTGATTTGGGATGTCATAAAGTGTGCGTGCATAATCAAACCAGATCTAGGTCTCAGTGAGTGGCAGAGGGGACCGTCCTAGAAGAAATCTCCGCCAGAAGTCCTTAGAGTTGTTACTAAACAAAATGTTCAGTAGCTCCTCCTCGTTTTGACGAACGAAGTCTAGTTTCTTCCTCCGCACCAGTCTACGGTATTCACGTAGCGTATCTGGTGCGCTCGTAAGACTGTTTTTGGTTTCGAATGTGAGTTGACGGCGTAAGCCCTTACACTCATCATCGTACCAACTATTACACGGTACAGTTCCAGTGGGTGGTGGGCGGGTGGAGCGGGTGGTGTGGAAAAAAGCGTGAATGGCAGCCTCGTGTAGTGAGCGGGTGACAAGGGCAGCACGATCCTCTAAAAGGGGTATGAAGTCAATATAAGCGAGAAGTATGTACAGACGGCCAGAGTAAGAAGATGAGTGATCCCGATCAAAGCGTATATCGTGGTAGGTGGAGTAAGCACTGAGTGGGGTGGAAGGATCTGTGCTAAGGGAGGTGGAGATGCGAAAGAAAAGGTATGTATGATCAGACCCTGGGGGGAGGTGCTACAGTGAAGTCAGTAATGCGAGATGTGAAGACAGGGGATCCCATGATGTAATCAACAACACTGGAACCCCCCCTTTTGGAAAGCATGTGAAACCACCTGAAGCGGGCCATCTGTCAAGAGCATTATAGATAATGAGATCATGTATTCTACCTAGGTCTAATAGGGCCTACCCATAGGATGATAGTGGACCTCGCCTGTCAGCCGAAACCCGTAGCATACCTGCCTCCTCAAGATCAACATCTGCCAGTAGAGTGGAATCATCTTTGAAATCAAGAAGTGGTACCTGACGGGCCCTTGTCCTCGCTTGAAGTCCGCCACTAGAAGGACTTCTCAGCTACACCCAGGGTAGCGGTCACGAATGCAGTCGCATCTACCATCGGTGTAGCCTTAGTGCGTGGGATCCCTTGGGTGGGGGCGACCGATCATCAAGGAAGAAGCATTACTTGAGGGTTGCAAGAATCAACCTATGGGATCTCTGCAAGCTTTGGAGAGACTGCTTCAAGCCACAAATTAACAAGGAGGAGACGATGAAAGACATCATGGTTTGTGTAGACATCTTCTTGGACCATGGGTACATTGTCCAATAAGAGATTTAGTATCTATTAGAAGACGTGCAAGATGAGGTCCAAAGTGTCCCATCTAGCCATGAGGAGGAGGAAAGTATGAGTGATAGTAATGCAAAGAAATAGACCTCCTCTTTCTTTATCATATGAATGAGAATGTCTCTTTTGGAGACAAATTTTGTTTATGAATACTATTTTGGAGAAATTTTTTGTATATGAACACTCTTTTATATGGATACTCTTTTGGATACATATGGTGATGTATTTTATGAAGATATATGATAATATAAAAGTATTAAGTAAATTATATTTTCATAATTTTAGTAATTTGTCTTTTAAGTAAATTGTAAGTATTTATTGCTTCTCTTGCTTCTTACCCGCTCTTGTGTTTGTGTTTGTTTTCTTGTTTGTGTCTGTGTTTGTCCAATCCTCCCAAGCTAGACATGTCATCACATTGCACGTCCAAAGAGAACTTACCTCATGATCATGGGATCTCTCATAGGAGGAGATGTCATGGGCTCTACTCTCTAGAGGACTTTCATTCCACTCAGCCAACTCGTCCTCAGGGAACTACCCCTTGGGTAACTCCTCAGGGGACTACCCCTTGGGGAACTCCTTTGCTAGTAGCCCATGGCTTTGTCAGGGGTCCCGATGAGTTTGTTGTAGCCATGAGCAACGCGGAGGTAGCAAGATTCTTCTCTCTCTTGTCCTAGAGGACCTCTACTATTCCCTCTCCTACACCCCTCGGGGGGGTAGATCAAGTACATTGATGGATTTACCTACTCAACAGCCATCCCTTGTATCCCCTTTCAAGAGATCATCACCTGGGTGTACCCATTGTAGGTCCAAAAAGAGTAGTAAGGGTCGAGGCTGTTGTGGTGGCACAGGGGATGTAGACGAGTCTGCACAATATCACTGCTCCAGGTCTCCCCTATATCATGAGATGTAGTACTAGTCTAGTCCCTTTCCCTCTTCACTCACAGGCCGCAGCACCCCAGAGGCCACTTTCTCCCCTACCCCTCACTCCTTAAGCGCTTGCTCCACCCCTCACTCTAGCTCCGCTACTCCATACACTACGCATCCTTTAGACTTTGTTTTTCCCGAGGACCTATCCTACAGAGAGTGAACAGCGTTGGGGAGTTTATACAAGATGATGATGGGAAGGTGGTCACAAGATGTATGAGGAGGTTTCTGAGCACCCACTTCCCCAAGGATATATTCAAACCTTAGAACCAACAGGACAATAGAGCCAAGGATGCCGTCATAGATGCCCTCAAGAGACAATTTCCGAATCCTGAAGGGTAACAATCTTGTTAGATATCAATGCTCCACTCTCGTGTAACTACGCGGGAACCAACTAACTCTACTTGTAAGCCCCCCATATGAGGAGAAGGCATTTGAGTATCTCAGTAATCCGGTAGGTCCTGGTTTGGACACCAGATGGGGGCCATGTGTGGCCTAATGGCTGGACGGCTTCAGATAGAGTTGGCACACCGCCAACTAGGCTACGTGCAAGTGTGGGAAGGCATCCCTTGACTGACTGCACTGAGGGTAGACGGAGCATTTCTCGGGGCAGCCCACTCTCGGGTTGCGGGGCCCATTTGGAGCCTCAGATGATCTCGGATGGCTCTAGGCCGAACGGCGATCGTAGGTCAGTTGCTCTGTTTTACGCACCGGTTCTATCGTATGGTCGGTGGCCTATTTCGGGACCAACCCCCAGTCGACCGTTTTGGGCAGACTGGGTCGGTCACCCAATTGAGCCTAACCGACTACGACTGGTGGCTATATAAGAGCAAGCCCGTGAAGCCCATTTCATCACTGGCTATAGCAACCCTGATTCCTTAGCATCCAGCCTCCGTCTTCTACTGTTTCCAGCATGCCATCGAAGCTTCTTTCACAGGAGCGCACGGTTGGGAGGCAATGCCATCTATTGTATCAGTTCTACAGTAATCAAATTTTTGATTCTTCATACTATCTTGTTTTCTCTCTTGCGTACGAGATCCTGTTATCTGTTGAGCACAGACATTGTATTATTTTCTTACGTGGTATCAGAGCCTGGACTCTAACAAGAAGATTTGGTAGTGATTTTTCTGTTTGCGAGCAGATTGTGAGAGATGGCCCAGCCCGCAAGACTGCGAATCCCACCGTTCGGCGATAGCGGAAAGTTAGACGGCTCTAACTATCCACTATGGAAGTTCAAGATGAAGACCATCCTAAGCGCATACGAGCTTTGGGACACTGCTACTGGGGTGGACGTGAGGCTGGTTGCGAGACCGGATCCAGCCAATGTAGGACAACAAATAGTACCAATTGCCGATGAGATTCTCGCCTGGACAAGAAGAAATGCAGATGCGTTGTGTTCTATTGTCTGCAGTGTTAGTGATTCTGTTATGGTGTTAATTCAACATGTCACCACAGCCGAGGAGGCATGGACGGTCTTGAAAAATCAGTACGAGACCACGTATCAGACGCGGATTCAAAATCTTAAGAGTCAACTCGTGAACGAGAAGTTGTCTGAGTCTGAAGCAGCAGAGAAGTTCATCACCAGGGTGAAGAATCTGCACGATCAGATGATTGCGATTGGCATCACCATCACCAGTGAGAATCTAGCACGAAGGTGCAAACGGATTCTCCCACCAAAGTACGACGGTCTTGTTACGACGATGAATACGCAGAACAGAAATACGCCCCTCAACTTTGAGGATTTCAGCGCGATGCTTCTGGAGGAGGAGATGCGTCAAAAGACAAGGACTAGAGAAGATTCGGCTTTCTAGATCGGATAAAATAGTTGGATGGGTGTGTGACTTTCTCTCTTCTATGAGACTGACTTTCCCTCTTCTGTCTGCCAGGGGGGGGGGCATGTCATGTATGAAAATTTGGAATCTCGACGCCTTAGTCAGCAACGAAAGGAAATGGGATGGAATGATTTTGACTATCAATTTGTCGGTAAGAAATCCTCTCCCACTTTCAAATTACCTGAAAAACTTTAGATTCCACAAAAATATGTGCAAGTGCTTTAGCCATGTAAGCCCTCTTCGCTATATGGAGTCCAAAGGAAGATGGGGAAGTCCCGCAAGCTCCGCGATGACTCCGAAATCATGGGAATCGGAGCTAAGAGGAGAGAGAGAGAGACACACACACACACACAGAATTTATTTCCTTTGTGTTAGCATATTGTTTGGGGGGGGGGGGTTGTGTTAAATGTTTGGGACTTGGTGTGAATAGGAGTATGGGAGTGTCTAGAGTTGGAGATAGAGGGGATTTCTCAAGAGAGAAAGAGGAGGCTCTTGAGGAACATATGTAGAGAGTAGGACGCACACATTTTTGGGGGGCTAAATAGAATGGGGCGTTTGGCGTTGGTTCCTTTTTGCATGTCCCTCTATCTCTTCCCTTCTTCACCCCTGATTGCACCATGCGCACAGAACATGCGCAGCACGTATATAAAAATCCACGCTCACACTAGAAGTTGACGAGGATAGAATGTGATAACCTTTCAAACATATAGAGAAGTAAACTTCATTGCAGAGGCATTTGGAGCGTGCTACAATTTGGCTGTGGCAATTGGTGTCATAGGTTTCATGGAGTCATGGATGTTGGTAGAAGGGCTAAACGAGAAGCTATCCCATGGAGGCCCTCGTCTAGCTGCTCAAGTTTGGACATGGTGGATTCATGATCAATGTTGCTAGCATCACAACAAGCTATGTACCTCCCTGGAGTATTCTGTAACATTGAAAGCCATCCACCTCTAAAAATTTGGTTGCGTAACTCAAAACTTGAGCTCCAGACAATGGGGTGCATCGAGTGTCCGACTTCATCTTCATTAGTGATGACAGCCATATTCTCAACAACGCCTATTTCCCTTTACCTCCACAAAAGAACTTGGATCCTACGATCACCACTCAATGCTAGACATAAGATGGTCACACCACTATCAACATATCTAGCCTCAAAGCTGCAAGGAGCAACCACAAAGAAAGCATATCTCATTTGACTTTGACAATCCTCCTAAGACTAGTCATAGTCCTCCTATTGATCAGCCCCCTTCTTGTTGCAATTCCGCACAACTTGTCTAAGCATACCACAATAGTAGTACTTCTTTTTGTTGTCTCCACCAACAAAGAGTCCCCCAACAATCCTAGTTTCCACTTGGGGGTCCCTATTCACGGGATTTGTTGCAATAGCTTCATAATATTCTGCTTTAATTCATTCGGCATTCAAATATTGCATTGGATCAACTCCGCATGTAATCACGGAACGAATTTTTAAACGCTAATGAAATCGGATGCCAACAGTTTTGATATTTGCAGAGGCTAGCCACTATTCATGATGCCCATTTGCAAAGCCCTTGAACGGTAGCCTCCCTGAAATCCTTTGATAGAATTCACCATAGCCTAGCACGTGCAATCAGTGGACTAGGTGGAATCAGCCCTCCCTGCCCCTCCACTTCGCAGCCCTCCGCTCAGCCCACCCTGCGCCTCCCCCTTTTCGCCTCGCCTCCCCACAGCTACTGCCTCCCCTCCGACTCGGTGACACCCCCCCTAGCCTCTCATTCCCTCCGCTCTGATCGTATGCATCCAAAACAAGTGACAGAGCGAGTCCAAAGGCGAAGTTTATGCGCAGCAGAAGCTCGACCTTCTCTTTAGATGCATTTGAGCAAGGCGGTGCAGAACAATATGGAGCGGGGACACGTGCTAGCTTATCCCTCCCTCGATTTATCCCTTATCCTTCCCCATCTTTCATCACTAATACCATTTTTCACCAACAGGGGGTCCCTATTTAGCACCTTTCTTGGCTTGCCCTTGCGAGCTCCATCACTAGTACCTTCAAAACTCCTCTTGAAGAAGCAATATGACCAAGCTCCTCAAGACTAAATGCCTTCAATTGTTTTCTAGCTATAATGGTTGTCACTAAGCCCCAAAAGCTCCTTGGAAGCTTACAAACCACAAGTATGGCTAATTGGCTGTTTTTGCCTTGTTACAAACTGCTGCCAATTGATCCATGAGAACATTCACCTTGATAATATGGCCTTGTACAAACTCTCTTTCCTCCATCACCAGGGTGAGCAACTTATGTTGGAGTGTTATGATTCTCAAAGCATACAATTGTCCAGATAATCATAGATACAATTGTCCATATAATCAACTCCATTGACAACTTGAACGGATGCACATATGCCACCTTATGCATATCCACAAAACCTATTGAAGGTCACACACTAGCTTCCAATGGATTGATATAGCTGAAAATGACGTGCATGTGCATGTGAATGTGAACCCGGGGGAGATGCACGAGTGCATGTGCAACATGGAGTTGATTATATGATACCATTTGATACCTATGCAATTGCTTCATCAAATTTCAACAAAAGAAGCTCTTGAGATCAACAAAGAAGCCATCGCTTGAGACAAAGGAGCTCTTACCATTGACCAAGATGCCAACCCTTCCAACATAAAAGTGTCCTTGAGACTAGGCTTGAGGAGGTTATCAAGGACACTAGGGAGCAACCCATTGAGGACCAAGGATGGACCACAATCAAAAGCACCCTTTTATATGCTTTAGGAGCGACATTGAGCAAGGCAGCCACCCCCAAGGCTATCCTAAAAGGACACTCATAAAATGATCGTAATTTTACTAATTTGATATTTAAGCCCACACAAAAGATCTTAAAAAAAGCTCAAGGTTGATGAGGTTTCAATCCTTTTATCTAGTAAAGTAGCCACAAGTTGTATAAAAGACACACTCTTAAGAGAAGCGTGCTAGCAACTTGGGACATCACGTATGCAAGATTGCCAATTCCCCAAAACAATTACAGTCATCCAATCTTCCACATTGATTAAAAGAAATGCTTCGTGTGCACAACAACTTGGCCTCTCAAGAGGGGCTAGCATGGCTCAAATATTAGAACAACTATAGGACCCGGTTGGGTTATAGATCAAAGCAAAAAACTTCTTTCTTCATGTGCACGACAACTTGGTCTCTCAAGAGGGGCTAGCATGGCTCAAATATTTGAATAACTACTTTCCATTAGCACCCGTTGGGTTTAGATCAGAGCAAAAAACTCCTTTGAAACCGTAACCATCATGGATACATAATCCAATCGAAATGTAAGGTCCAAGAATAATGATCGTTGGGAGAGAGTAAGTAGCCTTAGGAGGCTCTAATACCAACCTTAAGTCCTTGTCCACGCAACCACATCTAGCAAAGCACCCAACTAAAGGAGAGAGAGAGAGAGAGAGAGAGAGAGAGAGAGAGAACCAAACAAGAAAGGACCGATTGTAACTAGGCGTCATCGTCACCTCCCAGCATTAGAACCAAAATATACACCGGAACACCCCTGAGTTGAAGGTCTAGGATTCCACTCTCAAGTCTTGGCTAGCAGCAAGAGACATGGTGTCCCAACTAGGCTCCATCGGTCTTCTGTAGACTCTACTAAACCCCCTCTCTTGTGTGCAATTCACTATTGAGCTACAAGCAATTCAATCGGAATGTGTCTCTCAACTAATGCTGACAAACCCTAGGGTTGACAATTGAAAAGGTGAAGGAAACTTGCAAAAGATTGCAAGCAAAGGCAAGTCTTAAAAAATTTACAGAAGGGGTTGATGCATACATGACTGATTTGGGAGATGCCTCAAAAAGTGGTGCTACAAGTGCAAGTGTATCTACGCATGAGCCAAAGCAAAAGAAACAAAAGGTGTCAAACGGAGCCTTGGCCAACGCATGGGAGTCACAAGCACAAGAGGATGCATACATTGCTCTCCATCGCTTTTTCTTTGCGAAGGACATTTCTCGTTGGAAGGTGACCAAGTTGGCCTAGCTTTAAGACTATACCTTACAAAGTTTTGCACACGAAGGAGCTAGATAATGAGATGGTATGCGTAGATCAAAAGTTGCTACAGCTTTCGGAGAAATGAAAATAGCTGCAGCATAGTATGTGATGGTTGATCTGATACTCGGCTTAGGCCTAACATTAATATCATGGTCTCATGTATTTTTAGCTCAGCCATCTTGAAGTCAGTGGATACAACTGGGCAATAGAAGTTAGGGGAGTACATTTTTGGAATATTGAAAGATGCAATGCATTCTTGATGTTAATGCTGATAATGTGGTGCAGGAGTGCATGGACAATGCATCTAACTCTCTACGAGTAGGAAAATTGGTAGAAACTACACTATGTGTTATAATTTTAGGGGATGAGTTTGGGCATGTTCATGGATTCATCTAGATGTATAAGTGTCTCTATCTTGCGTTTATCCTTAATTCTAAGTGGTGACAATCTCAAAGTAAGGCTTGCGGCCAAAAAGCAATTAACTACAGTGAAGCATTTAGCCTTCTCCTTTAGTGCTAGCCTTCGTCATGGCTGCCCTTCACCTCCGAAGTGCCAACAAAAACTCAGTACAAACACTTTGTATAAATAGATGCTCAAGTATGTGTGGGTGTGTGGATTTGTATGTAATACTATGGTCTACACCCACTGTTGGGCATTGATGACATCAGTGGGGATGTCATAGTAGCTAGTCCCTACTATGTGTGATGGAGTTTATGGTTTTCAATCTTATGAGTGACTATCGTGAGATTGAAACTGCACTATGTTAAGTTTTTAGAGGATGAGTTTGGCAATCTTCTTGGATTCGTCTAGGTATATAAATGAGGCATTTACACTAGGTGCAAAGTACAACACAACAAGGATGATCACGCATTTTAATTTAGTATGGGTGAATGTTTCATTGTATAGATGCTTTCTGTGGTGAGTTTGAGGAGGAGGGCTATAGGGAGTAGGAAATTGGTTTTTTGATCACTGGTAGACTGGCAGGTTTTGAATTATAGCTGAACATGCATTTTTTTGGGGAAAAACACATGTTGTAAGAAGCTTTTCTCGGACCTCGGTATGAGTTGTGCTTTATGAGAATGCCTTCATTTTGTAGATTAATCCTAATCTCAAGAAGACCAAAGGAGTATCACATTAAACCTCCTGGCCAAGAGGCCATATCAAATCTATCTCACCTTGTCTCTCCTCCTCTTCGTCCATGTTGGTGAAGGACTTTAGCTTATAAGGTGAAAAGCTTTCTCAATAAGCATTCGTGAATTACTTGGTTGAATGTTTCACGCTTTTTGGTTGAAATAAAAAGATATGGATCCATCTTAGTTAGTATATCCATGATTATTCATATGGTTTTTGGTCGTTGCATATCTTAGCATCAGAAAACAAAGGTACGAATGACTCAAACCTCTCGTAGCGGAGTGATCAGAAACACTTTCCAATCAATTGAGATGCACTCACATAGCGATAGCCTCACTGCAGAAAATAGACAGCAGATAGAAGAGAAAAGACGTTATTCATCCACTGATGTGGGAAAACAGCTCACACCACAAAGGGGCTGGGCACAAAACAGCAATCCAAGTGATTGCACTGCTGAGAACTCTCCAAAAGATGACTCCATACACTCTACAGTCCACGAAGGCTTCCGTGAATGTTCTACTGAATGTGGAGAAGTGAGGGGGTTTATATAGGCTTGGAAATCACCAACTGAACTAGCCGACTGGACCTGCTGCAGCACCGACTGGGTCTGTCAGATCCCCCATGGCCTGCCTTCTGTTCCAGCAGTAGGTGCCTACTGCCAGTGCTATTAATAGGCCCTGGCAGTGCTTTTTCCTGGCTGTCCTTCAGCTCTACTGCCACAGTTCTTCCCTGTGCTTCGCAGATGTTCCAGGGTGTTCCTTCATGCAGCCACTGCTCCAAACAGGTTCGCGCACCTCTGGTACAGGTAACCCTAACCCCCTACTGTCAACTGACCCTTTCTCCTCCCCCAGGGATTAGTGACTTCTAGCTCTCACGTATCCCAAAGATCCAAGATCTTCAGTGGTTGTAATAAACCACCTACCTAAAGTTGTGGTTTGGCCTAAATTATGAATATCTCGCAACTGCCAATTCAAAAAATGCAAGGTGGTGTGAGTATATGGCATGGACTATCATGAAATTCAAGCACTTGTTTTGATGTTTCACGTTTCCGGCTGTAATAAAAAGATCTAGAGCCATCTTGGTTAGTGTATCTAGATTATTCAAATGGAGTTTTGTCCCTTGCATGTCTTAGGTATCCCAAAGATAAATGAGTACCTTATGCTGTGAGTATATGGCATGAACTATCATGACATTCATAAAGACTTTAGTGCTCATTTCCATATCACATGGGACATTCTATCCTCCATGGTGTGAGTTTTTCATTTCAATTCTTCATCAATGCTAGATACCTCAACAAGTGGTCGTGGACTTGCTTGGAAGGTGTCACTATGGCCATTTCCATGGGGTGATATCCTACCAATATTGACCTTTGGTTTTTAAAATTTAAGGGCCAGGCGTTTTTGGTGTGAATCTTGTACGAAAGTTAGACATCACAATCATGGGCCCCTTTTCTCTTTCAGGGTTCCAAATTCTAGAGTACGTTTTAGTGCTAAAGAATGAACCGCCACATTAGATGCTTTAATGTAAGGTTTGACAAACCAATACCAATATTAGATGTTTTTGTTGTGGGTCCTTTTCAAAGATTAGGTAGCACATCTAGGGTGCTCCCTTGTACTCTTAATCAAAAGTGAGTTTTTTGCTAAACTCGATCAATTTCTCTTTCATGGCTTCAAATGTTTTCAATTTGGGCATAGTACAAGTAATACCTCTATTTCTTTATAAGCCATGGGCTAGGAAGAAGTGGTTCTTTTTATACATTGCATACTCTTGCTGAGTTAAGGCTTTGATCTGTTTTTATAATTAGTAGGTATATATTCGTATTTGCTGCTTTTAATATTAAGTCTGTGGCCATTTCCTGTAATAGCCTTGACTTGAAACTTTGCTTTCAACACAATTGCTCACTCTGTTGCTCTTAAGCTAGCCCATCATGAGAACATATGTTTAGCACTAATAATCTTTTACAAATCGTCCATTGTATTCAAGAAATCCAATGCTCAATTGAATATCTTCAAGGTGTCTTGGATGTCATTCTAAAAGATATATAATTGCATCTTCTTAGTTTCCAATTGCTGCTTGGTATTCTTGTGATATTTTTTGATCAATGTAAGTGCCATTATGGTGGTTCTTTTGTGGTATCTCCATGTAATGTGATAGCAGCTTTGCAAATCTTTCCTTAAGTTTAGTTTCTTAATTTAAAGGTTATTAGTATAAGAGACTTTCTTATTAATGTTCTAATGATGTCGAGTGGTCTTACAATTGTGCTTTGGGAAGTGTGATTTACACTAAACTCTTAATTAATCAAATTGCTATTAGCGAAAATTTGAAATTTAGAACGACGCTTGAGCATGCAAATTTGCAAACTGCAGCTACAAATCACACGTGGGTTTGCTCTAGAGAAAAATCGGAACCTTAACCACACCTCCAACTTAGGTTCAACAATCAAATTGCAACTTTCTTTGCTAAATCGCACTTCGGAAAATGTGCCCATAGATGGCGAAAATCCAAATCGCAGCAATAGAATCCAATCCCCCCCCAGGTGGCTCACGAGGGAGCAGAGTGGGTTTTCAATTCTCAATACAAGTGGGAGCCTAGAGGCCCTTAATTTATAGACTAGGCCAGCCAACTAGAAAGCACGTCCTTTCCAAAATTTGGGCCTTATTTTCTTGCCTACAATAGGCAATTTTCTCTAGAAAGCTAGGCTTTCTCTAAAGCAAATGCTTTCTCCATAAAGCAGATGTGCTTTTATCACAAGTGGGTCCTTCATTCCATGAGGTACCATGTGTCTTGTGCTTTCCTCCTTAAAAAGTGGGGGAACTAAGCACTCTCCAAAGTCCTACACCTTGCACAAATAATATCCAACACTTCAACCATTAGAGGTTAGCCAAATGCATGCATTCTAGTTCTTGGACTAATCGTAGTGTCTTGTGGGCATCCTCACAACTCTCTTTGACCAATGGAAACCCCAAGAGACACCGTGGGTCTTTAGAAACCCAGTATAGCTGCTTATGCTTGGGCACTGATGACGGCATAAGCATTGCTTTGCTTGCTAGATATGTCTACCTTTTGTTTTGTTTGTTTGTTTTTTTGGGTTAGGTCATTTTTCTTCTCTTTCATTTTCTCTTGTAGAATTTTAGACCTAATACAACAAAAACAAAAATCTGAGTCTTACAAAGATATATACAACTCTTATGCTAGTTAACCAAAGTAAACTTTCTTTGACCAAAGTCAATCTAATAAAGATTTGTCTTTATTTCTCAGGAGAAGCACCGATTTCTTTCTTGGGAGAAGCACCAATTGGTGACATCTCGTCGTCTTCTAATCATTTGTCCTCAACTGAAAAGCTTCTTGACACGATTGTAATACTTGAGGATACTCATAAAAGATCTCCTGATCTATCCACTTGGCATTGAGTGCCGAATAGTTCTTGAACTTGACAAGGTAGCTGAGGGTAACCTTGTCTCTGGGTCTTTTCTCCTTTGTGTGATACACATTTTGTTATGGTTAGATTATCTCCTCCATCTCCTCCAACTCTAGTAGCTCTTCTTGAAGTGGTTATGTGGGCCTTGGTCCTTGGTCCTTGGTACTTCTTGGGAGACTCACAGGAAAAGCATTGTGCAGCTTCCAAGTCTCTCGTGACTCTAGTCGATATGCAACATCATTTATGGACTTACTAAATTGGAATGGCCCATAGTATCTAGGAGACAACTTTGGGTATACATTTTCTTTTTTTTAATTTTTAAGTCTAGCTCTTTGGAGTTGCGTACCCAACCTTATTGGAGGTTCATCTCCCTCCTATGCTTATCTGCTTTTGCTTTTGCTTTTGCTATGACCAGTCGATTGCTGTCCGAACCTAAAAGAAGGCCGTATTGAGGTCTTGAACATACTGGTCAGTTGCAAATATCTCATCCTTGGTTCGCAGAATAGGTGGTAGAACCACCTTTCCATGAAAAGGGCCTTTTCCTGTAGAGTTGTGAGTGGTATTATTGTATGCAAATTCCACTTGTGGGAGGTACTTTTCCCACTCAGATTTCTGTTTGGACACGTAACACGTTAAAACGTTCAACACCGTGGAATCAGCATTCTCTCCTTGACCGTTTGTCTAGGATGAGAACTCCAATTTTGTATGCATATTATCAAAAGGTACTCTCAACCAGAATAAACTGGTCATTCTTGGATATTTGTCATTTACTATTGACTTAGGCATCCCATGGTGCATGAATAGTTTTTTCCATATGCTACCGTACGCATACGGCATACGGGTACAGAAGTATGATTGGAGTATGGTTCAGCCCCTTGGGCTGAATCATATGTGACCCTAATTTTACCAAAAAGAAAAAGAAAAATATATATTGCACACATTTAATGAACAGCTTCAAAACTTTCAACTTCAAACTTCAGACTTCAGAATTAATTTTAAACTCATGATTCATGAAAGAGTCAGGGACCAGAATCATCTAGATTCTAATACATAATGATAGATCAATACTACACCAAACATTATGATAAAAGCTAGCAGATAGTAGATACTAGAAAATTTGAAGTAGGCACTACACCAAAACATCAATGGCAAAACATCATATAAGACAAGGCTGCCAAGCTGTGAGCCTACAAGCTGCCGTAGTTGGGAAATAATGCTGAAATGCATCGCAACTCAAGCCTCAAGCTGCATTCTCATCCTCATCCTCATCCTGATCATCATCAACAGCAGCATCGGTGCCATCATCCTCCACCTCCTCTTCCTCATCCTCATCACTATCATTCTCATCTACCTCGCCATGGGACTCCAAAAGACTATTGGGAAGTAAGAAGCCTCTCATCATCCTTCTCCTTGTTGATAATTCCCAAGGTCACTTCTACCTTCTCAAATCCCCTTTCCTTGATTTTGGAGATGAGACGCAAATTAGCATGGATGTATACTAATTTCTCTGTATTCTTTGGAAGCAGTGTATTCCTTCTTTTAGTATGGATAAGAGAGAATGTGCTCTAATTCCTCTCACAAGGAGAAGCACATTTGCCTTGCGAGAGCACTCGAATCGCCAATTGCTGCAAATTTGGAGTGTGACCCTCAAATGTCTCCCACCTTTTCACTCCTTGGTGCATCCTCTTATCATCCTTCACAATTGCTCAAGAAAATGTGCCTGACATGGACTTGTAAATATCTAACTCATCAAATAAGATGGCCTGCCTCTAAACATCATACTTCGCTCTATAACATCCATCCACCCCTCATGCATCTCCTTGTCACCATGTGGAATTTTCTCTCTTTAAATAGGATGGAGAACAAAAACTGCTGCATGCAATGGTCCGAACACTCCCCCCTCTATCCCGGTTCCCTGTTGTTCCCCGAGCCGCCGGTGTCATGGCAGTGCGGTATGACAGTCCCCACCGAAGTCATCAACACCCAATGATGGGTGTAGAGCATAGTGCAAATCATATGCTCTCACACACAAAAATCTACACACCCACATGCTTCAGCATCCATTTATACAAAGGTCCTCGTACTCAGCCTTTGTTAGCACTTCGGAACTGAAGGGTAGACTCAACTGTGACAAAGGGTAGCACTAAAGGATAAGGCAAAGTTAGTCCACATTTTCTTCATTCAAGGCCACAATTTCTTGTAAATCCCATTGAGAACACAAAAACTTCCAACTTTCGAAGTCCTTCATCCAACATTCAAGTCCAAATGAAGAAACTTCAACAATGGCAAGTCTCAAAAATGCTGGTCACAAAAAGCATCTTAATGTATAATTAAAAAGGGGAAAACGAAGCAACAAACGAGATATAGGCAAGTTGGTTACGGAGAAGACCAAGAAAAAGCATGTATACCTTTAATCAACAATGAGAGAAGAGACAAAGGGGCTGTTCAACTTATTCCCCTAGGAAGTTACCGAATAATGCGATGAGAACTAAAACCAACCGCCAAGAAATCCAAGTACACCCTCTATACTTTGAAAAATATAGTTCATGGAAGTATTAATCCTTGTTCAATAAATTGGATGTCTTTTATGTGGTTAACATAGAATGTCAGCCAAACAGATCACATCCAAGTAGTGATAATTACTCTACCCAAAGTATGATCTCAAAAAGGCAAGTTCAAGAAAAACAAAACAAGTGCTCAAAGGATTTTCTTTTGACTTAAGCAAGTGCCTTAATCACCTAGAAACCGAAAATTCACCAATGTAACAACAGAGATACATTTTTTCACCCATGCAATCAGCCCTATTGTGCAATACTTACCTGAGCCAAGTGGAATACAAAAGCACATATGAGCTCACAAATTTAACTGCTCAACTTACAAGCCTTACCAACAGGCATCACCCGGACAATTGCACCGGATGCATCCTGAATGGACTTGATGGTTGCCCCTTGCCTTCCAATGAGACTACCAGCTTGTGTTGCTGCCACTAAAAGTCTCGATGAAACTACAGCAGCTGGAATGCCCATGACATTTTCACCTTCCACACTGTCTATGATACGCCTGTGTACCTTTAGCAAGCCATCCATAGCTGGTGAAACAACTGCCTCTGGTTCTTCTCTTGCAGACACCATAACCTGTAAAATAAAGTATGTGTGTCAGGCATATTGACGCATGCAAGATGAACATTCAATCAAACCCTCATCAAAGATCTCTCTCTTTTGAAAAAACCACAAGCTTGACAGCCCTGTGAGCACCAATCCAAAACCCGTCAAATAAAAGCAATTTTGACAAATAAGCTAGGAAACCTACACAAGTATAGCAAAAACATTAAATTCAGCCAACACTTTGAAATGAACAATAGACATTTAATCCATGAACAGAGGATGTACTCTATATATTCTGATGGTGCACACATATCTACGTCAGACGTTTTAGTCTATCTTCTTCAGGATACCTTAGGTCCCTTATCATAGGTCGTACTTATTTCAGCACAGACTTAATATGGTGAATGTGTTCCCAATACCTCCATTGCCATGAATGAAGACACAAATGCTGCTGAGTTTGTGCTAGATGTATAAGGATTTGTATGCTTATTTAACATTGGCATCGGTGGCCAGGAGGGCCTCAGCCCCATCAAGAGATGCTTTGGTTCACTCATCTAAGGTTAGTGACGATTCGAAGCCGATGCAACTGGGAAAAGTTATTTCTTGAGAGACCAAGGTCTTACACACAGCCTCTCAAGGAAAAGAAAGTACAAAAAAGCCTAAAATACGTAGCTTTATTTAAGAGCAACACATACCGAATCCCGTTAGAATTAGGAACTGTTTGGACAGCAACCCTAACACAGCGGAATAAACTCAATCACTCACTGATCCCCCTCAAGAATGAGCCAGATACATCCAGCCAGAGATGGTGGGTAAAATAGCAATCAAGGATGAGTGCTCCTACTGAGATCTACAGAAAAAAAGTTCTGTCACACTCCAGTCGGTCTGCGGGCCCTTCAAAGGATTCAGTAGCTGCATAAAATGTTCACAAAATAGTCGCCTATTTATAGCTAGTGAAGGGGGCCTGGACCCTACCAAAATAGCCGACCGAGTTTGCTGGAAAACACCCAACTCCTCTCCGCAGTCACAGACCAGGTCTGCTGCTATGTACCCGATCAGAAAACTGACCTAACTGCTCCTGAACAGGCTGGAACCTGTTGATGCTGACGTCACCTACTACCAGGCCTATAAATTGGCCCTGGAGGTGCATTCCACATGCTGTTTCTCCAGCCCTCTGCCAAGCATACCTGCTGTTAACCATCGCAGCAGTTCCTGCTGAATCTTTCAGGTACAACCAGCCCTCCAAAACTTGTACAGCCAGGTGCACAATATCCAGTCCAAGGTAATCCTACCTTTCCTCAGTGCCCGGACCCCTTGTACTCCTTGCCCCCCTCCTATGGGGGCTCACAGGTGGGTCAATGACAATTCCAACAAAATCCAGCAAGTTAAGAGTAATCGTTGAAAAAGGAAAAGAAGAGAGAGAGAGAGAGAGAGAGAGAGAGAGAGAGAGTGAAAAGCCTTGTATAACGATAGATAACTTGTCAAAGACAAGAAACTATCAAAAGTATGAGCTTCATCCATTATTTCATCCGACTATAGAACAAATCAAAAAAGGCACAGAGAGATGAAGGGATAGCGGGCAAAGGGAAGATCTAGGAAAGGAAAGGAGGGAAGTGGCAGGAGGGGAGGAAGGGGGGGGGGGGGGGGGGGGGGGGGGTGCGGGGGGGAGAGATAATGTGTAAAATAATGTTCATGGGAGATCTAATAGCATCAACTAAAAGCTACATTTTACAAACATCACCACAGTGGCTCTAGAAATTTACCGCAAGTAACTATAGGAATGGTACACAAGAAAATTTATGAGCTTCTCCCCATGCATGTATCAAAAATGCATCAAAATAGCAAATTTTCAAGAGGTTTCCATCAAGAACCATTAAGATTCCCTTAGAATATAATGACTAGGGTGTCTTGAGTCTAAGAGAAACTAGACACTCTAGTTTGATTCTTATTTGCCAAACCACATCAAAACTAAACAAGCATGCATTCAGAATGTAGTGATTAGAGTGTCTAGTTTGATTATTATTTGGGAAACCACATGAGTTCTACATCAAAATTAAACGAGCATGCATTAAGAATAACAAGTCAAGCATGATTTTGTTAAATGCTACCATTAATACTAATCACCATGTGTTATACTATGTGAATGCAAAAGCATGCTCCAAAGAAGAACAATTGATCCATGGACGTTAATGAAGATTCACCATCCGTATATGCACAAAAGAAAAACCAATAAACACAAGACTTGTTTACACACAGGAAGAGGATAAAGAGGAACAAAAAAAGAACTCATGTACATGCTGCCTCAAATTAAGCTTAAGAAATTACAGCAAACTCTCCAAGTACCCACGCTCTCTTTTTGGTTGTCAATAGCCTCCTAAATGTTCCTTTAAGTGTTGGATGAAGCAGGAAACACCAAGTGAGGAATTGATAAAGGAGGATAAAGGGTAGACTACATGACACGAACACAATCACTCCTAGGAGTCCGAACCTGCACACAAGCACCAAAAACCGATCAAAGAGAGGCGCAGGCATGCTCACCACCCAACCATGATGCTCACCGATCTAGGACCCATAGGATCCGAGCTTCCCCCAGAGCCACAAGCTGGGCTACTGGCAAGAACATCTACATCCATCCAGCTTCTATTAAGTATGAACAAAACCGGCCAGAGTTAGGGTTCTTGGAATTTTTAGCAGCACTAGGCTCGATCTATATAAGGAACCCCCAAGGGTTCAATGGTGAACATAATTCCTCCATTTTCTTTGGAATGCTTGTCTCCCTCTACATTGCTTGTTTGAAGCTCCATTGTCCTCACAATTTCAACTTTGCTTTGCCCTTCTGTTTTCGCACACTCTCCCGTAACTGTTCAACTCACAATACCTCTGGTGCTAATGGCTTCCTTCTTTGTGATCAAACATGGGGTCTAGGAGTTAAAGATCATATATTACTCTACTATTTGCAAGGTTTCACTGTTGCATGTTAGAGACTTCTTTGGTCTACAAGTTGGCAACACTGTTCTCCAAGAGGAAACGGAACTGGAGGATGTTGGGATCATTTATCAACCAATGGTGCTTGAGGGTGAGGATTTTGGATTCAAGATGGACCCAAAGTCTAGCAGTTTTCTCTATAGTCACACTTCAAGAACTTGTCACCAAAGTGTGCTTAGATTTCTCAAGATTCTCCCACTTCATAATGCTTTCCATGTTGCTTTCTTAAGTGCTAAAAGTATAGAATAGGTGTTTGAGTTGCCAACAAAGTACAATGGTTATGTTGTATTTGAGCTTCCACCTCCTCCTCATGGATCTGCAATGTTTGGCATGGATCAAAAGTATGATGGCCATGTTTGGACACTTTACTCCACAATCTCGCAAGACTCTTTCAATGGAATAGTCAGATTAAGTAGATGAAGTCTTGCATTAATTCTGCCCACCTAGCCTTCGTTCCCCTCAAATCATCCCCTTCACATACATATGGAATTGACTAATGATCAATCAACAGAACAAATCTAGAACCATGCAGATAATGTCTCAAAACCTTGAGACCATATACTAGTACACAAAGTTCATTTTCCGTGCATGGTAGTCCAACGGTATTGAGTATCATAAAGCTTTTTACTCTCAAAAGCTATAGGTCGGCCCTCTTGGAATAGTGCTCCCTCAATGGCACAATCACTCGCATCGGCCTCTAACACAACGCTTGATAGGATGAGGTGGCGCTAGAACAGGGGCACTCTTGATACAATTTTTCAAAGTATCGCAAGCCTTGTTCAAATCTTGATTCCAAGTAATAGGTTGAGTGGACCTACATCCACGACCCTTCAACACGTAGGTCAAGGGAACCGTAATTTAAAGAATAATCAACAGACTGATTTTTGTAAAAAGACAGTAAATCCTAGGAAAGAGCGAAGTTGCTTCACTGTCAAAGATATAGGCCAAGTCAAAACCTTTCAAATACGAGCTTCCTCAATGCTAACACCTCTTGTGGCCTCGGTAAAGGATCTGTTTCATAAAGAAATCGCATTTACTAAGCTTAGCATACATCTTATTCTGTCTTAATAGAATTAAGACGATCCTAAAGTGACCAATATGGTCCTCTAAAGTCTTCTTGTAAACTAAGATGCTCTGGTTCCTCCTCACTTTTTGTCTCTGCCTCTTCAAAATTTGTAGTAGGGGCTAAGGCCTGGTTGGGAGTGGCTATGGATTATGTATCCATATATTTTTTATCCTTGAGAGTCACATGCTTTGCAGAAAATTGTATGGAGTGGCCTTGCTCTGTTTCATCTAGCTTTCCAGGCTCTGTTGTCAACTCAAAAGTTTCTATCTCAGCATCCAGTGGCATCTGATTCTATTTGGCACTCTGTGTTGTAGCTTTGAGGGTTTCCAATTCCTGTGCCATGATCTCATAGGTGTAAGCAGTAGATGCAAATGCCTCATAAGGTTACAGTGCACACTAACAAACAAGTGTTTCTTAAGATTGGACCACAGGTCCTGAGATGTCTTGGCTAGCTGTGTCTTCATATCTATGAGATTAGAGGCGCTTAAGAAAATACCATCAACTTCCTAAGTTTTTGTAACGAATATATGGAACATAAATTTGATCCAAATATATAAACAAGGGTAAATTTTATTACAAAGAATATCACATATGCAAAGAACATTAGAGAGGCACATATGCAAGTGTTGTATCCATGACTACTAAAAGTTATTGATACAGATAAATAGCTCCTTTCTTAAAAATCTAATTTTGGAATGGTGGTACTTTCCTATATATGGTAAAGAGATGATCTGCTTGAAAATAATAAAGTTATAACACTAACATATAATATACATGGGAGTGATGAAGTTAGTTTTAGAGCTACATGCAAATGAATTCTTGCATTTTAGGAAATATTCCAAGTCATTTGTGGTAGAAGAAAGTTCACCCTACATATGTTGCATGATGAATGGCCAAATCTTAGCTTTGGATGGAAATATTTCAATGTATCTATGCACATGATCCATGGCTACCTACTTTGCTAGAAATGAATGAAGAGAGATTTATGGTATTTATGAAAGATGAGGTTGCATTTCACAAATAGTCTCCAAGGTAGAACAATTTAGTGAATTTCATCTCATGCATCAATGTATGCTGCTAGTTTCATTGTGAAGTAAACTTAGGTACTTAGGTACTTACACAACAACAAACTTGCCCAAGTACTCTCGGAGCATGTTGGAAGGTTGCTGGACCATTGTTCAGTCCAGACAGAAATAAGAGAAACTCGTAATGACCATACCTAGTCCGAAAGGCTGTCCTTTCAATATGTTTGACATAAATTCGAATCTGGTGGTAGGCACTGCGTAAATCAATCTTAGTGAAATACTTCCCTCCTACCAATCTATCACTTAAGTCATCAGCACGAGAGAGAAGATTCTTACTCTAAACCATGACTTTATTCAATCTTTTATAATCCACACACATTCTACATCAGCCATATTTCTTTTTTCTCAAAAGAACGTGAGGAACCCTAGGGTTGGGGACAGGGGGGCAAACTTGAAAAGCCTCCCAAGTCCCTTTGAGAAGTGAAAACTGGGGGGCGTATATACCCAACTTCAAATATTCTTGAAGTTGCTAAGCCAACTCATCCTTCTCTAACTGGCTCATCCTGTAAAGTGATATACTTATAGGCTGAGCACCGAGGGACAAAATCTATGCAATGATCCACTACCCCTTCTGGAGGTAACCCTTCCAGCAGTTTTTCGAGAAATACATCATTAAGATCGTTTAACGACGACTTTAGTTCAATATGTTCAAACACACTTAAATCATTGGTATCAGACTGAAATGAAGAGAATGGAATCAAAACACATTGAAATACATCATAAGAAGTTGTTTAATTATATTCCGAACTTGAATCGCATTTACAAGAGGTCCCGCAAGGGATGTATATATCATCACACTGTATAGTAAGACAAGTGTCCCCGTGCAAAAGAGAGAGAGTGTGATTTCCAACCAAATTGGATAAAAAGTCTACATGATCCAATTACATAACATAGCACTCCAAAATATCCTCATAGGCTTGAATCCTGATTGGAAGTTGATCCACCTTGTGATCCCAAAACTGCTCTCCAGCTAGAAGTTGCTCCTCGTAGGTGCAATCACTAGGTGTCGTAGTCAGTTGTAGTTTCTGCACAAGTTTGTGATTAGCAAAATCGTGAGAACTACCCTCGTCAAAGAGAGTATGAATCCGTGTCCCTTTGATTTCTCCATAAGCTCGGTAGAGACCATGAGCACCAAGCAGCGAATTATTAGATCACAAGAACGAGGGCATGTGAGGACATTGACAAAAATACCTGTCAAAATAGTCTGAGTAGCTGTCTTGGACTTTGGAGGTTGTCCCGGTTTGAGCTTTCGTAGCGGTCCTTGTGAGGTTCCGGGCCTCTTTGGCCAGTCAACCTGAGTGTGGCCACGCTCCTCACAAATAAAACAGTGTCCTTCCTTCCGAAGCCGACGCGATCGACGAAAGCACTCCTTGCTGCCTTTTTCGATTTATGCTTTTTTTGAGAAGGGACATCCTAAGATTTCAGTTCTCCCGTGCTAGAAGCTGAATTAAACATATGTCTTCTGTGGAGGCCATGGTAACATTCTATATGTGCGCAAAGTGAATAACCTCCTTCAGGGTAGAGCTTTTATTATTCTTCACCTGCAACCGTATGAATCAGGTAATCCAGCTACAGAAAAACCCAAGAGGGTAGCAGGATCCATCTTTGTAGTTCTAGTCTGTAGATCCCTGAATTTCAGTAGGTATGTCTCGAAAGTCAGATTCTACTTGGTCATATCGAGAGCTTTGAATTTTGCCACTATATCATAATCATCTTCCTTCTTGAGAAATTCAGCTCTGAAAGCTTCCCCAAGTGGTTGGCTAAGGCCCCAATTCCTTTTCTCGCTAGCTATCCAACTGATAATTGAATTCTTTTGTCCCGAGAATAGGGATGAAAGTTGAAGTGTACTTGCCATTTATGAAGCCAAGTATCAACCACTTCCTTCTTGCGATCTTTATGTTCCCCAGAGAACTGAGCTGGAGTTATGTTCAGTCCTAGAACCGAAGCCATCACATCCATGTGAGTCAAAGCTTGAAGTTGAGTCTGCATGGCAGTGATCTGCTGGAACATCTGCTCATGATTCGAAGTCAATACCTCAAATTTTGTGTCCAAATCTGTTAGGGATTGGTTGAAAGCATCCTTGGTAACTAGATCTTCATGAAGATCATAGTTATCCCATATCGACTTCTCTTTCAGACAGGGGTGAACTGTGAAGCCAAATAGCTGCCAGAAAGTCTGACAGTCCAAACAGCCCGTGCACTGTCCCAAAACAGAGGAAAAAGAACGCAACCACGTGGTGTCTGAGTGACAGGAGGCAGGGAGGGCAAGAAGAGCATCAAGCTGAATGTTCAACCCACTTGCGCTAGCAAATCCTGGGGTGTAGTACGGGCTGTTTAGTCTTACCTAGGAATGTATTGGTCTAGGTTGCTTATTTCTTGACCTCAAGCTTGAGGCTGATCCTTGCAAGAATTCAAAATTGGGTGGTGACACACTAGCCAACACCATGCGAGTCCCTACGTTTGTTAGTTTTGAAAGAAGCTCGCTAATAGAGATCAGCGTTGTACCCCAAAGTTAGCTGAGGCTATCCTAGTCCGGGTGTGTGAAAAATACCCCTCTCTAGATCTCCGTTCGGGAAAGCTGACTGCATATCCATTTGCAATATTAGCCAATTGTAATGTGCAACAAGCACAAGAACCATCCTAATGATTGTAATTCCTCCAGTCAGAGCACACGTCCTAATGGTTGAATCCTTCCAACTACCTTTTACTTGTCCAATGAGCCATGGGACTACACTTTGGAAAACCATTTGGTTTTTGCCATGCAGTCTTCTCTATATACATACCTTCATAAGACTAGAATATATTATCCAATCTTTGAAAAAAAAAAAGAATATATTATCCAATCTTACAAAATAAAAAAATTTATAGAACAAGCGAAAGAACAAAGGAAAGGGAGTTTGTAAGCGACTTTAGACAAATTTCTGAGTAAATGAGAAAAATGAAAAATCCTAATAACTCAGTCTTCGCCAATTGATATTGTTGCGGACTGTGGAATCCATCAAGGTCCTCATGACCTAAACACATGCCCAGTAAATTTGGGCACACGGCCCCAACAATTATGACTTCTGCTGCTTTATGTATGCAAAGCATTGTCTCTAATGAACATTGCCCTCATTAATATAGTTGCAAAAATGAGCCTCTTCTAAGTTTCTGTATGTATGCGTCATCAAAACCGGCTTTTAGTCCTCTTGTATGTTTGGAAAGAACCGTCGCTTTGCGATTACCTACTAATTGTTGAGGTTTCAACATATATACTTGCAAGTTACAAAAGATGCTTTGTCGACAACTTCAAGTTACGCAATGAGATGCTGTCAGCCAATTCAAAGCCATCTATATTCTCAAAAGCTTAATAGTTGAAGAGGAGAGATGAAGATGATTTTAATGCTTAATTCAGGTCGATATAATTCACTATACAGATCGTCGCCTGACGTTTTGGTAGCTGACTGAGAGCACATACCAGGTCCCACGAACCCAAGGACGAAACTTTCAGGCGACGTCTTCCAGTATTTACTTAAGCTTGCGAACCGAGTCAAGAAGATCGCTGGCTAATACTTAACATATAGTTATTCCAACACGTAGCACTCTCAGGTTTCCAAGCCAGTTCCCCGTGCAACGACTGACGTAGAAACATGACCAGGAGGCGCTGTGGTCGTAATTGAAGGCCTTGAAGGTTCAGAACATACCACTCTTTCAACCGTCCCTGGAATGCCGTCCAAAATTTTAATCCGGGATCTTGTCTCCTCACACATCTTTTTCACAAACTCGCCTCTCCTGCCAATAATGCTGCCCACCTTTTGGGCAGGAACTAGTAATCTGAAAACATTGTCACCCGGCCACCCAGGCCATTTCTTATCCGCGCCAGGTGCTGTTTCATCCTCGCGGTCTCTCTTCTGAACTTGGATAGTAATCGCAGATGGCTCTTGTCCTTCCGGCAGCTTTGCCGGTGCTGCAACCGCCGCCACAGTCGCCATCCAGTTTTCGTGGACCTTAAATCACGCACTCAATGCGTGAGACCTCTCTCTCTCTCTCTCTCTCTCTCTCTCTCTCTCTCTCTCTCTCTCGCTCGTATACAGACAATGCTCAAGAAAATTCAAAAGAAAATCAAATAACCGCTAAGGACGCAACAGACACGCATTACAAAGAAAGAACAGACATGCAAAATAAAAGACACACCCGAGAGAGCAAAACAACAAACCAGAATTATAGAACGATAGACTTGAAATCGCCGATTATTCCAACGTAAAAGTAGAAATGCAAGCAAGGCGCATTTTGCAAGGAATTACAAACAGCGAGGGCGAGGCAAGATGAGAATATGAGAAAGGAACACAACCTCAGCAAAATCCACAATGCGAGAAGCAAGAGGACAGCAGATAGTGATCAAGATTAGGGAGAAAGATGCAGAGGGCGAATCAGGAGCAACTCGATGAAGAGGGAAACCAGAAAAGGACTCGAACGTCTCAGTCACCTCAATAGTCGTTGAAGTAGTAGCTCGACGCAAACCCTAACCCGCCTCTAAACTCGCTATAATGACCTGGACCGCTCAACTCGTCAAGAGATTCTGCTTAAGGATGGGTTGTGTAAAAATCCACCTATTTGTGAAAGAATATAGTTGATTTTGGCCTCTCTAAAGGAAGGGCAAAAAAATCGCCATTTTCAATTTTCCAAAAATCTCCAATGATTTTAAGGTCCCATGCTATTTTATCCTCTAGAAATCCTCCACATTTGTAGGACTCTCTCTCTCTCTCTCTCTCTCTCTCTCTCTCTCGCTTTCAATTCATCATCTCCGCCCTCTTTTCCGCACTGCACATCGTCCTTGCTATTTTGAATCTAGGGCAAGTCTTATGAATGATTTATAATCATTCACCTTGTTTTGCATGGTTCTGTTATTGGTGCTTTACTAATGTGCACGTTGTCTATTCTTGATGCTTATTAGTGCTTCTATGTTGCTTTTGCTTGGTGGTTGCATGGGTCTTGTTTATGGCTGATCTGGTCATGCGTTGCTAGTTTAAAAATCAAATGAATCTGTTAAGGGTGGCCTTAGTTACTTTTTCCTGACAAGTACTCTGTTGATAAGTTTATTTGCTCTGTAAACAATGAAAGAGCCTCGCGTTCAGTTGCCATCACACTGCCATAGCAACAAGGCCTAAGGATACAGCGTATGTTGTATGCACAATGTGACCTTGGAGCCCAAATGATGGACAAACCACAACTTTGTCCAATCGGACGAGGAAGAAAAGATAGAGATAGAGACAAAGACAGAGAGAGAGGAGGGTGGGAGTCAAAAAGAGCACAGTCCGAATCGTCACACAAAAGAAAGGTCATTCATGTGAACCGTGATGATCCTACAAAATCCTACACGCTACCCTATGTATGGGCATACAAACAATCAATGTAGACGATTGTCATAGAAGCATATCCACTCAAAGCAACAAGCTCCATATAAACATGGCTAGCGAAAGAATACTCACAATACATACATCAATTTTATATGAATGCCAAATTCGCCCCAATTTGCAATCTCACCATAGTAGAAAGGGAGTGCTCCCATATATAGGGATGGTTTAAGAATCTAGATACCACTTGGGCACCATGAAAAGCCACCATTTTTGCTCAATCGGCACAGGAACCCAAGTTGCTAAAATCCTCCTCAAAATGGCTAAAATGAGTTTTGGGGTTCATACAATCTCTAAAAGGTATGTCCTATTTCAATTAGAGATCGTAGATATTGCTTTAGTATAGCAAATTCCTCCTCTCAGTATCAGTTCTATTTTGCTTTAGTATAGCAGAGTCCTATTCTTGAGTGCACTATTTTAGCTCGGTGTAATAAATTTTAACCATCTTTCATCCCCTTCAGGTGAAGCATACAATGATCTCCTTTCTCCTACTACCGATTTCTAGAAAAGCATAATGACATTATGAATGGAAAATTGTAGCAAGGCAATTATGCATCCTCTAGTAGGATGTACATGATTTTGGGACTTTACATAGCATCTCGTATGTCTTTTATCCTCTTCTTTCTCTCTTGTGAGTGGAAGGTAGGGAGAGGGAGAGTTTTGCCAAGTAAGTAGCTTTTCTTGGTGAAGGATCTTGTGTGAATGCTGAATTGTCAAGTATGGAATTAATTTCCACGTGGTCTTCGTGGCACCATCCAAATGGCAAGTAAGAGCATGAATTTTCAATTTTTGGGGATTAGTTGTCCTTACTCACCTTAACATCTTTACATCGGGAAGATCATTGTTCATGCTTACCCTCCTTACAGTGATATTGTCGTCTTTGTCAAAGAGTAGTGGATCATTACTGAATTCTTTATTAATAAATGCATTGATATCTCATTTGTTTCTTTGGTCATGTATGGGTGCGTTGAACATTAAAAGGAAAGCAATGATTGTCAGGGATGTCTTATAGCATTATGAATTGGGTTTGGTAGGCATGGATATGATGGGCTTGGTCATTGTGACAGGATGGGAAGTGACTGAGGCAAAAGTAAGAGCTAGTGGTGATGAGAGAAGTCGTGGAAGACATCATGGGTCTTGTTCAGGTACCCTCTTGTGTTGTTGTAATCAGCTTGGCCATTTCATTTTCTACACTTGCTAAGTTTCAATGTAATAGGACCATTCAAGTTAGTGAATTGTAGAACTCCATTTATCTGAGCATAAAAGAGGACAATAAGTTAAGTTAGCAAGCTACTTATGTGCGCTTATGATCTTATTAAAAACTATAACCCCAAAAAGTAGCATCTTCTAGTCATAACAAAGGTTAGATACTTGAAGTGCAAATGCATCATGTAGAGTGCTATGAAGACTTCCATCCAGAATAGCTGTGAGAATAGTAAATTCGAATATGGCAAATGTATGTCGAGCATGCATGCAAGAAGTGTTTTTTGCCATGTACATTACGGTCCCCACATTAATGAATTCTTGTACTATATGTGTGAGGGTTTGCCTTTGATCTTTCCTAGATGACAAATACACATGAAAAAGTGTGGTGAGTTTCGATAGAAGTTTTTCCAAAGAGTAGATGCAAAATAGGATGAAGACTTACTGTCCCACCATCTTTGGGGTTTGGCCCATCTGCTATGATGATTTGTTCAAACAAAAGGCCATCAAGGTTCACCTTTATGACCACAATTATTTCCATGAAAGAAGTGAAAGACACTCTTCATGTTTGCATTTGTTGTGAGACCCATGGCAAGAAACACTTAGATGTGGTGGTAATTATCATGATGACCTTTGTTTCAAAGCCTACTATATTGCACGTCATGTTGTTTAAGTCATACCTTCCTTTCATGGTAATTGTAGATTTCAATTAGAGTTAAGGACCATAGAGTAAATTATTGTCTTCTTTAAAAAAATAGGTGCAAGCATGTGGGTCCTTGTGCTTTGTAATTCTTTCTATATCCAAAGAGGATCTTTCCTACTTCTAGGTCAATAAAAAGGATCACAGAATAATCCAAGTCATGAATGGATTATCAATTATCGGGGATCGATGGTATAATGAATTGGCACAACTTATACTTAACACGGAAGGAAGATACACAAACTCTTTTATAGGTGCCTTAGGTGTGACCTTATGTGGCACTTCAAGCGTTAGATCGACATGCGGGTCCTTGTCACCACAGGAGACTAGAAAGAATAGAGCATGCACAACAAAAAATGTGAATACAGAACCACCCTAAGTGCACCTCAATTCCACAGCGAGAAGAACCACTACAATTACTAAAGTGCAAACAAATACTAACTGAGATCGCAAAGTCTGCAAGGCAAAGCCTTAGAATCAGAATGGAAAAGCTAGATGTTAACCCACATTAGAGTTGATTGCTTGGAAGTGAGACATTTGGCTCACAGACAAGCGTAATTGACGACTGACTATTTGGGTGGCATGCTAATTTGGATTGTGGAGCATGTCTTCTCAACATCATGGCCATTGTTCTCCCCTTCTTGTCATGCATAGATGTTTATTGTGCATTTCATGCTACCTTTTGGGACTCCGTTAGCTAGGATGTTCCACGCTAGATATTGAAGAAGCAATACTCGTGCCGCGTTAAATAATGTTGCAATGATATGCAAAATAGAAGAGCTCCCAATAATCACAGGAGTAGCCAAAATGAAATGGAACTGTAGGAACCCTTACCCTCTGCGTAAGCCTGAGCTACCACAAGCTAGAACCCTTTCTTCAGGGATCTCTTGCAACTCTTCTAAATTATAGAGTTCTTCGTTAAAGTGCCATCCTTCTGGGATCCCTTTGTTTCAACAAGCTCCATGGGAACCGCAATGGTTGACATGGGAGGGAGGAATTGATAAAGCAAGTGGTTGAGCATGACACCATGTCGCCTATACAATCCTTACAATGTCAATACTAAACAACCATGAAGCAGCTAGAGGAAATTGTGCACAACATCAATTCACCAGGAATCACTTGCTTTGATAATTGGTTCACTAAAACCCTAGCCTTTCTAGGCATCCAATGAGTCCACATTGTTAGCACAAGGGTCGCATCCCATCTCATCGATCTTCTTCAACTCTACACCGAAACCATCAAACTACAGGAGGTGATGACCTCCAAATCTATGAATCCTAGATTGTTAGTGCACAACAAATCTATGAAGTCTACAGGAGCGCTTGGACTCTATGAATCTTAGGAAAAAATGAATAGAGCATGACATACATACGGCAATGGGATAGAAGGCTAGATGCCCATGATTATGTTTTCTACAAAACCATGCACAAACCATGATTTTGTTGGGTGGAGGGATGAAAGACCATGCTCGAAGGAGAGAATAGTGAACGTAAAGGAGAACTAAATATGGAATTCAATGCCAAACAAGCAGTATCAAACCTTTCCCAAATGAACCACTCCCTGTATCCATTGATTGTGCAACACCCTAGGATCCAACCACCATCGATTATTCTATTACTGTGTAGTCTGGCGGTGACTCACATGTTGTGCGGATCTTGGAAGAATGCCGTCGAAGCGTCTATTCCTAAGCAGCTCCTTGTGGGAGCTTTTTATATGCAAGACTTACGCTTGTGTCACCCAAGCATCTACTAGATTGTGTGCAAGTGATTCCATGAGGGAGAAAGAAGAGAGGGGAGAGGTGTTACATCAACCATAATCTCGGAACCATGTATTATGATTGTGGTTAGGTGGGAAACCAGAGGGCTTAACGATGCTTGCATACTATGAGGCCTAGAGGGTTTGGGTCTAGGGTCATGCCTAGGCCTAGACATTAATTAAGAGGTGCAAAGGAGAGCTCATGAGGGGGCTAGAAGGATAAGGTCCCTTGTGGGACACATGGCACCAAAAGAGGAGGCCACTTTGCAAGCATTGGGCTTGGGGGAGGTTTCCAGAGCGTGATCTTTAGCATGATGAAAAAAGAAAGGGGATCGCTATGAAATCGTGGCTAGGAGGAAAGGAACAGGGGCCCTCAAATTCAAGGGATGTATCATTGGTATCAGAGCCTGTAGATCATAGAAGTGTGTGGATGACAGGAGATGTTTTGGAGGGTCGATCCATTTCGTGCACAGATAAGTAACAACACTATGCTTCAGCCATGTGACAGCACTGAGCTTGCAACATTGTTACCGTTTCATCTTCGTGGATGCTTGCTATTGCATTTCAGATGAATTGCAATGGCACAGCACAGCAGCTTGGAGAACCGTACGAACCTAGTACTAGTAGACTACTATTGCAACGGGAGCGGCTAAGCTCTATAGTGTTCACCTGCTGTAATTCAGATTGCGTCGCAAGTTGAAGGGCCCGCAACCAAACTATGAGACAACCTTTGGCAATACAGTTCTGAGTGATGGCACAGAGATCAAGAACGGGGTCCAGAAGGATTTTAGAGGCATTAGAGCAGTGCCTTGGCTAAGGTTTGTCAATTGCGTAGTTCGTTGGAAGATCGTGCAATGCGTGCTCTCTCTCATAGAGCCTCTTGCAAAGTATAGTGGAATAACAACTCCTATGCAACGGCTTGATAGAGGTCTCCAACCCTCAGTGCACATCGTTTCGTTCAATGTCTTCATTTCGTTATCTCTGCCATAGTTTTGAAAAGGCCACGTCATTCAAAGGTTCCACAACCTTTGGGGAAAAAAAAAGAGAGAGACAAAAAAAAGCCACCTCACTTTCCTTCTTTCATACCCCTCTCTAAAGTCTAAAATCCCTCCTCTCTTTTCAAAGTCTTTTCACCCCATTCTTCTTTCCAAACTCCTTAGCCTCACCAAATTGAAAGAAGAAGAAGGTGTCGAGGAGTTCAAAGTTCTACATTGAGGGAAATGGAAGAAGTGGGATCGAAGGATTGTGAATTGAAAAAAAGTGAGAAGGCACGAATCAAAGAAAGCGAGATGACTTTCAAGATGAATCCAACACCTCAAACAAATACCAGGGAAGTGGGCATCACCTTTTTCTCTCTGGCATAAAGTGCTTTGCTTTATAATTTTTGGAAAATATATGTCTTTATAATGACCACTCCAGAAAGAGATGGTATGATTAGGGAGGCCGAGGAAAGGGCTAGAAAGGGAAAAGCAATAGTTGGAGAGGAAACACATGAGGAGGTGCAAATTGAAAATCAAGAGGATAATGTGGAAATGGAGGATATTGATTACGGTGATTATGGAATTCTGTATACGGAATTCACTAAACTTGAAAACTCGAATGCAAAATATAGAAACACAGTTAGGGGTTAACAGTGAAACACTAAAAACCCTAGCTGAAGCTATAACTAAGATAGCTGATTCTCAATCCTTATCTATTACTGAAAAATCACTGATTCCTCCTAATCAACTTGAGAGGTCTACCTCTTGACTTAGAGAAACCTCGAACATCCTTAAGGACTTAAAACTACCAATTTTCAATGGGGAAGAAAAGGAGCGTAATAAAGATGCGATTAATATGTTCTTGCAAAAGTGGCAAGACTTCCACCGACTCAGGAATACACCTCCTAAAAATCAAGTCGTGGAAGCAAGTCTTTCCCTGGGAAATAAAGCCTATAAATGGTGGATGAGCCTCAGGGAGAGTGATAGAATTCCTAGGTATTGGACTGAGTTTGAACAAGCCTTTCTAAAAGGGTTTTTATCGGAAAATGAATTAGAAAGAGCATGGGAGGCTTGGGACAATTGCACTTTGGGCAAAGACCATGCTGCTTGGAACTGCCCTAAAAATAAACAAGCAGGAGCTAAAGCCCCAAATAGACCTCCACAAAGACAAGTGCATGGGGTGCAAGTGTTGCCGCTTAATGGTACTGAAAAGTACACTGAGGTAGAGGTCTATCATGAGGATAGCACCCACATGTGCTGTCTATCATTGGGAATGTGGCAGCCCACCTTTGGTCCTCATGATTTAATGAGGATGCATGGAAAAATTAAGGGGCAAAGAGTAAGAGTGATGGTCGATGATAGTGCAACACATAATTTCTTAAACTACTTGTTAGTTAAGAAATTAAAATTGCTTGAGAGTCCTAGTGCCCATAAATATGTGGTCTCTTTGGCAAAGGGCAGTGATAAAAAAGTTTTGGACACCATGATATATAGTGTAGAGGTGGATATTCAAGGCTATCAGGATGCCTTGGATTTTCAAATCATGCATCTCGACCGAACAGATGTAGTGCTTGGTCGAGAATGGCTGTATAGTCTTGGGCATAGCTTACAAAGGAGTTATCTTAATAACTCCATTATGTTTGAAAAAGAGGGTAGAGTCTTCCAGATTCAAGGAGACATGATGTGCCTAACTCTCCTCTTATTTGTTTGATGGAATTGCAACGACTACTACACCAAGAAGAATGCGAGGTATATCTTTGTGAACTTACTTTTATTGGTGATTCCATGTCTTCTGCATCGGAAAGAAGTAATGTTGTTTTGTATAATGTTAAAAAGTATAAATCTTCTTTCAATGATTTAATGTTTGAATTTAAAGATGTTTTTTCATCTGATTTACCTGATGGTTTACTTCCTGAGAGAGAAGTAGATCATAAAATAGATTTAATTCCTGGATCTACCCCTATTTGTAAACCCCCGTATAGGCTGAGTCAAACAAAGGAATGTGAGGTCGAAAGATAGTTAACGAAATATCTTAGGAAGGGCCAAATCCAAACAAGTAGCTCACCTTGGTCTACACCAGTTTTACTAGTAAAGAAAAAGGATGGTACTATGCATTTATGCATAGATTACCGAGCACTAAATAAATCACCATAAAAAATAAGTATCCAATGCCTCGCATTGATGAGCTCTTTGATCAATTGCAAGGGGCAAAATATTTTACTAAATTTGATTTAAGATGAGGATATCACCAAGTACAAATTAGGAAAGAGGATGTCCCTAAGACATCATTTCGTACTAGGAATGGGCATTATCAATTTAAAGTAATGCCATTTGGATTAACAAATGCTCGAGCAACTTTCATGACACTTATGAATAGTGTCTTAAGGCCATATTTAGGGAAAATTGTTGTAGTATTTCTAGACGATATCCTTATTTATAGTAAAACAAAAAAAAAACATTTGGAACATTTGCGAAAAGTGTTCCAGTTGCATAGAGATAATTCACTCTTTGCTAAAGAATCCAAATGTGAATTCTTTGCAAAAGACGTGAAATACTTGGAACATATATTATCCCAAGAAGGGGTTTGTATGGACCCTGACAAAGTAAAGGCCATATTGGAATGGCCACATCCTACAAATTTAGAAGAATTACAAATATTCTTAGGTTTGTTAGGATTCTATAGGAGATTCATCCAAGATTACACTAGGATTGCTGTTCCGATGATGGACCAGCTTAAGGGGAAGGGAAGTACCTTCATATGGGATGAACCTCATAAGAGAAGTTTTGAAAAATTAAAGGTAGCTATAGCGGCAACTCTTGTCTTAAAAGTAGTGGATCCCAATGAACCATTCGTGGTTGAGACAGATGCCAATGACTTTGCTGTTGGGGCAATATTTATACAAAAAGGTCGACCAGTGGCTTTTGAAAGCAAAAAGTTAGATCGTGCCCAACGGAATTACTCGGCATATGAGAAGGAACTACATGCTATAGTCTATGCTTTAAAAAAATGGAGAATTGAGTTTTACTCAATTTCAGAATGATTTCCTAGAGTCCTTAAAGGAGAAATGTGAGTTTGGTCCTCACTTCTGTGAAATATGGAAAGCAATTAAAAATAGGGATCCAACTAATCAAGAGGCTTTCACTGAGGAGTCGCATGGAAATGGCGACACACCACAGGTTGGTGATAAAGGACTCAAGTGGAAAAAATATCCTATTGAAGATGGCTATCTGCTCTATAAGGGTAGAGTATGTGTCTCGGATGATAATGACATTAGGCACCAAATCCTTTTTGAATGTCATGATAGTCTGAGTGCTAGACACCCGGGAATTCAGAAGACATGTCTGCTTCTAAAAAGACAATTCTTTTGGCTTGGAATAGGTAAGGACATCCAAGATTATGTATTGAAGTGCCAAAAATTCTAGGTCAATAAGGTTGAACGCCTTAAGGTAGGAGGTCTCCTACACCCATTGGAGATTCCATCTAGCAAATGGGAAAGCATCTCCATGGATTTCATATTAGGATTACCTAGGACACAAAGGGGGCACAACTCTGTGTGGGTAATTATGGATCGGTTGACCAAGATGGCTCATTTTGTTCCTATCAGTAGTGAAGATGTTAAGACTCCAGAATTAGCCAGGCTATTTGTGGAGCATATCTATAGACTATATGGGCTACCAGCCAGTATTGTTAGCGATCGGGATAGCAAATTTAATAGCCATTTTTGAAGGGCTGTGTTTAAGAGGTTGAAATATGAGCACCACAAATCATCCACAGATTGATGGTCAAACTGAAAGGGTCAATCAGATCATTGAGGAGATGCTTTGAGCATATGTAAGTAAACGGCAAACTAATTGGGAAGAGTATCTCCCCATATTAGAATTTGCATATAATAGTGCCAAACATTCAGCTACAGGTTTTAGTCCATTCATGATGATGTATGGATTTCAACCAAGAGCCCCAATGACAGTGGGACTCAAAAAAGAGAAGGTTCAAGCGGCCAAAGACTTTCTTGAAGATATGAATCAAATGCTTAAGTTAGCTGAAGATAGCATAAGAAAAGCTCAAGATAGAGCACGAAGTTATGCAAACCCCCACCGTAGAAAGTTGGAGTTTGAAGTAAATGAGAAAGTCTACCTTAAGGTACCCGACTCTTCAAAATCTCTAAAGACAGGTAAATGTCTGAAGTTGTCTCCTAGGTATTGTGGACCATTCACAATACTTAAGAGGATTGGAGAACTTGCTTACAAATTAGCCTTACCTGAAGGATGTAGAGTACATCCAGTTTTTCATGTTAGTATGCTAAAAAGAAAATTAGGAGATGATGATAATCTCATTGGAAATAAAGTCCTA